>NC_090895.1:39210116-39220116 GCF_036669925.1 Montipora capricornis | reverse complement strand
ATCAAAATTGCCAAATTATTGTGTCAAAGTGCTATTAATTAAATGGACCTACAGTACAAAACGTAAATTCTTTGTAAATTAAATTGAGAAGTTTTGAACCCAAATAGGAAAAAGTTTAACATTACACACAGAGCTGGATTAAATTTTAGAGAGGGTTATTAGAAAAAAAATGTAGACAAAGATTCAGCTGACTTACATGTAGCTGCATGAATGTGATGTCTTAAAACCTTTTCTCGATTAGTTGAGAAACAACCCTTGTTTACGTGCACAAGACTCAATACTGTCATGTTATAGTATTTGGTGTTTGATCCCGAATGTAATTTAGGGCTTGCAAGTAAAGTACAGACTAGAAATGACAAATGGAAACAATTCATGGGGAAAGCAGTTTTCAGCAGATGAGCGATGTAAGTATTTGTCTCACTACATCGTGAGAGAAAATTTGTTGTCTATCATCATATACTTGTACATGTAACTTTAAGTCTTAAGACAGATGACAGTCAATGCGACATTTTCTTATTAATTTTGCAAGGAAATATGTGTACAATGGTGGGTTTATCAACTTAGATGAAATGGTAAATTGTACAACAAGTTGCAAAGTTAATGGAGACACTTTATCTTCTTGGGGTGTTATTAATTTACCTGTAATGTCACACACTTCAGGCCCCCTCCTCCTTATCAACATTGCTAGCAATACAAAAAAATTCTGAAAACTTGAACAGTCAACAGTTAAAAGGGGAAAGGGAGGGGGGAAGGTTTTAATTCTAGATCAGGCAGTATTGAAAGCTACATGTAAGAACGGTGTTTTTCGACAGGACTGTGTCACCAATTTTGCAACCTGGTGTAGCTGACGTTTTGAGCTTTAGCCCTTTACCAGAGCAAAACATAATGGGCTAATAGTCAAAATGTCGGTGTTTGAAATTCTTTACGGTGGTCAATTTGCCGTATCAACCCAGTTGATAAACCCATTTGTGTTTCAGTTCCTTACTGGTGTAGCGTCACTGTTTCCTTAGGAACTTAAAACCGCTACCCATTTTATATACATGTACAATAGAAACACACGCTATTAGTAGCTCATTGCTTTAAAATTGCTAAATCTGTGCGTGGCTTTTGTCAATTATAATTTATCATGGTAATTTTTGTTTCTAATTTGCTTCAGATATTCTTCCAATGGATATAGGTTTCTTTGTAGCATTTGTAATAGTCTGGGTATTGTCAGCTTATGTTGCAAGTAAGTAACCCTATCCTACTGAATAGATCTTTGCATTGTTGTCAGTCAAAAAACGTATTTTACATGTTTCTGGGGATATCCATGGGATCGACTGTGATATAGTAGTTTTATGCTATGGAAACTGCAGGTACTCAAGCTAAGAAGCAGGGGAAATATATTTTTATGGAGCAAAACAGCTGTATTGAAGGCAACAATACAGTATAGGCAAATACAATGAAAACAACGTACTGCTTGCCTGACCTCACATCTGAGGTTTCTTTCTAGGAGATTTTTGGGGACTTTTTAACTGTTATCGGATAACATTCTCAGAAAAGCAAAACTAAAGATAAAGGATTTTGTGTAATTTATTGCCAACAGAAAACTAGTTTGACTGATGCTTAATACCCTATGTAATAAACATTGTAATCAAGGATTTATGACAATAATGCAAAATTGCAAGTTGAATGGAAAAAGTAGACTTTACAGTTTCGAAATAAATGGTGGTTAATAATAATATTAATACATAATATAACTTACATGTAACGCTATAGGGACCCTTGAGACCATGTGTCAAGCTCTAGCTCCTCCTTTTTATATTTTGAGATGGTGACCTTGTTTTGTAACAATTTTTGATTTTTCCACTATACACTGTGGAATGTGAATTAATCAAGGAGGCGAATATGACTTTTTTTTCTCTACCACTACCCCTGAGACAATTACCAATTTCCAGAAATGAAATGCTATTTTTATTTTTAGCTTTGCCTTATAGGCACAGTTGTTAATTTTATATCAGCAAATTTTGCCTTATTTTAATGTATTTTGGACCAATAATAATTATAGTACATGTAACAATAAATTAAAAAATAATAATATTAATTAAATGAAATAATCATAATTACTGACAGCTCACATTTACAATACTGAGTGCATAATTATTATCATTATGCTGAGCTCTGGTGCTTTTGTTGATCCTTCTTTATTTTTTTCTTTTGTTTGCTCAATGTTTTGTAGAAGTATTAGCATCTCGAAGACTCTTTCATGTTTCCTACAAGTTGTTTATGACCTCTGTCACTTTTGAAGGTGAGAATACCTTCTGTGTACTACATAAAATTTATTTCATTGAACCATTAATTTAGCAAACATTATTAGTATGGTTGTATTTGTTGTTGTTTTTTTTTTACGAAGAGTTGTAATGTTTAAAAACGTAATGGGACATAAGCCAATCAAACCGTTATTGAACTTTGCATGTTGAACTCACATAATATTATAACTCAATACTATACGAACAACTAAGAAGAAACTTAAGCACTATATTTCTAAGTGTTTGATTCTTTTTGGTTTTTATTTTATTGCTGTTAACACTACAATGTAGTAGAAAAGCTGCCCCTAACTTAAGTAGTTTTCAATATTTGAAAAAAAAAAGGCATCTGGAAAATATTCGTAACTGAGGTACTTCAGTCTGAGAATGTAAGATCGATCTTTCAATTTCCCTTCATTGATTAATGCCACAGTGTACTAATGACATTTCCCTGAAAAATTTTGCCATTGTTTTTTTGGGCAAACCATAACATAATACTGTTGTCTTGTTTTAGCTATCAGCTTGATGCTCTTCTTAATCTACTATGACAAATTTGGAAAGACTGGCTTTGAAACATATGGAATTAAAGTAGTTGGTATGTGTAAAAACTTTAGACAATTTTGGATTGGATTTAGGAAAGGCTAGGTTTATATTGCAGTGCATAGAGTGGTTTTCAATTGAGAGTCGAAAGTAATTAGCGAATTGCTTTGGTTTTGCATTACTTCACTCAGTGATTGGTTCAAAGTTCTCATGTCACTTTTTCAACCAATCAGAAGTGAAACCAAAACCAATCGTGGCTTGCACTTGCACATTTTCCTGTGCTTTTGTCGGCTACATGTAATTACTTCCAGTTTTGATTGGTTTAGTGGGTTGTCTCTGTCCTTTTTGATTGGCCAAAGTAATTACTGCGGTTTTGGTTTTAGGACACTCCATCGAAACTTGCTCCAATAGAAGTTGTTTTGGTTGCATTGATGTCGTCAGTTATGTTTGTCATCATCATCATCAATATCATTATTGCTGTCATTATCATCATTGTATATGGTTGAATTTTATATTCACTTGTCATAATTATGCCTGTAGTTGATTTTGTCAAGCATTCATAAGCCTCTAATATTCATTACAGGTATATTGATGTATATGTTATACAAAAAAGGCCTGAGATAACCAAGGGAAAAGAATTCCATTCTTTATAAACAGTGTGCAACTTTTTTTAAAGTCTCACAGAGATTTTGGAAATGAAAGGGTCACGAGACAGGCTCTTCGGTTCACAGGAAAAGACGTACATTGTAATAGTCTTGGTACTTTCTTGATTCTGTAACACCCAAGTCTTGGTCGAATATTGTAATTTCAATCTCCTTCACCTACTTTACAGGCCATGGCCGAACATTATGACCATTATGCTAAAAAAAAAAAACACTGACAGTACTGATAAGGCTTGGCAAAATAGTTAATTAAGGAAACTAGATATACACTGGACATACATGTACCTACTTCCAAAATATCAAACATTCAGTGACTTGTCCGTTTTATTCCCAAACTCCTTGAATGAAGATAAAAGCTTTGTGGACCTGTTTTTAAACTTAAATCTCCATCTATGGAATTAACATGAGACATTTTTCTATGTCCTATTTTGATTATAGCACGTGGGAGCAATTATGTCGCTCATGTTGTGTTTCTAATCATGCTAATTTTGATGGCAAAAGGGTGGACTGTTACAAGGTAGGAAACCTTTAAGTGAAAAATTTACTATGAATGGCAATGGTAGTCTTTACACTACTGTAGATTGTAAGTAAACTTAGGAAAATCTCAAGTCAAGTAATTTTTTATTACTTAACGCATTACACACAAATATGCAAACTAAAAGGATCAAAATGAGCAATCCTATCCTCTGCCCTCCATGATTTGCCGCTTTCGAATATGGGAGCCAAGCTCAGAGATCAAAGCAAAATAGGATGCTGTGATTGACAAGTTTGAACTGCCTGGCGCAGCCCAAGAAACCACAAGTCGGTTTTAACCCATTGACTCCTGGGGGTTCCCCATTGACAAGTAAAATTGTCTGGCGTTACAGGGTAAAATACTAAGTCTGGCCGGTTTGGGTGTTAAAGGGTTATGGGGTTTTTCAGTGAGTGATTAACCCATTGACTCCTGGGGGTTCCCCATTGACGAGTAACATCGTCTGGCATGAGACAGAGTAAAATACTAAGTACATGTATGGCCAGTTTAGGCCGGTTTAAGGGTGAATGAGTTAAGGATGGTTTTCAAATCACTTATCTCCTGCTTGAATTGTTTCAACTTGCCAACTTTAATTTGAGATGCAAAGTAAAATAACTTGAGATTTTACTTAGGCCTTCATGCATTTTGGGTTAAGTAAAACTTAGCCGCTCCTACAATGTAAGTCTTTCTTAACCTACCAAATGTAAAGAGTGCCAATATAATAATTTGTATCTTAGATAACTATAATGCACAGTGACTGTTCATTCCATTGAGCCATATTCTACAGCGTGTTGTGCACTTTAATTAGTTGTAATTATAGCTCTTTTACAGTATGAACCAATGACCTATGTGAGTCTGGTCGTGGGTTTAAATCTCGTTGAAGCGACCTGAAATTTTTCAGATGTCTATAAGAGACAATATTATTGCTTAAATTGTCCTGATAAGTCCAAGGATCACTTCCTTTCTTCTATAGGCTGTGTAAGCGGCACAAAATTAATATACAATTTACATTACATTTTTTTCATAATTTTAAAAGAATGTCTTGTTCTATGTTTACAGTACCTGATATCCTTACCACTCAAGTCAATCTTGTCTTGTCTTTTTCAGAGGGCGTATCAGTTCTTCTGGTCAAATTAAGCTTAGCATCTTTGGCACAGTGTACACCCTTTGTTTTGCCATCCTTTTCTTCTATGAAGCATCTGTAAGTACAATAGAACAATACCAGATCAAATAAATATAAGTTTTCCCCAAATGTATGGATGATGTATTCTCCGGGTAGTCTTGGGTGCCATTTAAGCCAATAATGAGTTTCAACTGGTGAAAGACAGAGCAGTGGGCTATTAGTATTTACAAGCAAAAAAATTGGGTTGTATCTAAACAACAAGCAAAATAAGCAAAATCGACTCACAGCCTATTCCATCAGGCTGTGCTGCTGTGCTCCGAGGTCATCCATGGGTCGTGTTCAGGAGCCGAGCGCCTAGCCGGCAGCACAGCTCCTTGGGTCCGATCTCGTTGAGCCGTGCCCTTAGCAATTCAGTCTCCGACTGCGAGAAAGGGCGATTAGCAGGTCACGTATTATTATTATTGTATTATTATTATTACATGTAGAACACTGGTAAAAGTGATTAATTATTGTTCACCTCTTAATGGAAGTTTTTAAAGCACTGGCCCTTTCATCAGAACACAGGCTAGGAGTTAAACCTGGTACTACATGAATTTTGTGCATGGAGAAACTCCTTCAGTTTGTTTAGTACTTGGACCTACAATTTTTTTGGAGCTCTTGAAAGGACACCTGTAGGAAGTGTCTGACTGTGAAAAGTTTGAAAGTTTGTGTGAAAATTCAACAGAATTATATAATAGCTGAACAACATTGTCAAAGGAATCTGTGCACACCTAGACCACAAATTCATGTAGTGCTTTCTGTTTCATTTATGAAATACAGTGTACCGGTAATTTCTTGAGTACATGTAGTTGTCTTTTAGAAAATTCTCTTCCCCAGTGAAGGCTGAAGGCAATTGAATCACTTATGCAGGATTGGTAATAGCCTATGAACCTGGAGCATATCATCATAAAAAGAACTTTTTGTTTGTTCTGCACACAAGGTGTCAATAGAGAGATTTAGCAACAGGTTTATGACAAACATTAAGCTGAAATTTCTGTTTCGCCAAAATCAAGAAACTAGTTTCGTCAGTTACATGAATAATAATGTATATTAACTGGTATTGATAATTTTCATACTTTTACAGTAAATTAGTAGTAGTAGTAGCCTACAGTTGCTGTTTCACATCAATTAAATCTCCCCTTTCTTCATTTGTGCCAAGGCAAAATGAAAATGTGCTACAACCCCCAGAAACCTTGTCTTTGCTGTTGGAACATTTGTATATTAGCTTATTACCTTCTGCTCTTTTTCAAATGAAAGGTATTTGACCCTGGTCAAGTTCTCTATATTTATGAGAGTGCAGCAGGTGTAGGGATTTGTGTCCTGCGAGTGATTGTAAGTAGTATTGATTGTCAAATGTTACAGTTATTAAGCAAATTGTTTGAGTCAATGTTAGGGCTGTCAATGTGGATCCCCCCGTGGTTTTTTGCTGGCAGCCATCTACTATTGAGAAGTTTGCACCTGAGCATTATTTTATGACCTAGCCCCTAAAAGGTGTCTTCTGTAGGTCAGTGGGAGGTGATCTGAACTGCTGTTGGAAGGTCAGGAGTTTAAATTCTGAAAGGAGTACTCAGGTTTTAAATATAAAACCATTCCTATATGAACTTCTTCATTGTAAGTACTTCGACTTTATTTCAGGCATGGCTGTGGTTCTGCTATGGCACATTCTTCACTTTGAAGCATTTCCCCAACAAGTGTAACTTTTACTATCCATTCTGGTTTTTCTATACAGGATGGTAAGCACGATACTGTTAAAATTGTTAATCTTTGAATATTTTGAAGTGGTCTGAATTGAAGGATTTTCAATGCGATAATAATGTGGTACAAAATCAACTCCCAGTCAATTACATTGTACATCTGGCTGGGTTTGCGGTGATCCAAGATCACAGATCATCACACATGGACTGTATGGCGGTAGGGCTAAAGTTCATGTACAGGTCACTTTTCTCATGTCATTAATTTTACCTATAATAGATACTAAAGCCACCCAAAACCTTCAAATTTGCTAACTTTAGGCCTAAACATTGTTTTTAGGCCTATTAAGGTCTAAGGTTAGCATTAGTAAAGATTTGGTAAAGAGTGACCCAGTGTTCTCACCAGGTCACGCCCTTGCGGGATTCCCACAAGAAAAATAGAAGGGGCGCATTAAAACCACATGTATGCAAACCCACGCCCTAACCACTGGACCAGGCTGCGCCCTCAATGCAGGTTAAATTTGATTTCTGGTCAAAGTGATTTTAACCTACGATGATATGTAATAATATTTCTTTCTCTCTATTTGTGATAATGAATACCAGACACAAATCAACCTATGATAAATCCTTTTGACCTGAAATCAAATTTAACCTTTAAGTCATACACAACAATTAACAGTGTCTGGTGCAAAAGCCAGTTTCTTTAAGGGTTTTACTTTTGGGGTAATTTAAACAAAAAAAAAAAATATATTATCTTGTTGTTCTTTTAGGTTTCTTGCTGGGCCAGTAGTTGTAGTAATTGCAACATTCAAAATACCGAAGTGGCAAAGGTAAATGAAATTAAATTGTAACTTTCCAGTTTTTCTGCAGCCAGGAGTCAACCCCAAGAAAGATTCATTGTCGTTTCTTAAAATTAAAGTAGAATCAAGAATAGTGCATTCCAGTTGTTTGCTTGTGAAACTATGTTCCTCTTACTATGTTGTTATTTCACTGGAAGACTCCTATGCACGACTCTTTTTCCTGACCACCTTGTACAATGTACCTTTTCCTCTCCCCTGCCCCTCAGATCAATGTTGTCCCCAGCTAAGCTGATGACACTCAACAACTTGGACATTCAATATTGAATGAGGGGGGTGGGAGGGGAGAGTAAAAAAAAGCCTATTTTCAAGTGCAATAAGCCACAAAACATGATAGAAAAACCACCTTTTTATGCAGTCTATTTACCATTAGTATTGCTCAAATAATTATATCAAGCTTTGGTATTCTATATTCATTGCTGCATTTGAACTCAAGCCTCTACCACAAAAGCCCAAGAAACAGTTTCAAATATTGCTTCTTTCTGCAGACGTTCTGTCCACTAAGTATCTCCAGTACAGTAATTATGTTAAAGACTTTGTTTTAAATTCTGTGGCACAATACCAGGAACCTAAACCAATATGCGGGTATGATGATGACAATAATAATATAATAAAGTTTATTAAGTCAAGTCTTCTAGCATTGGGACATTAATTGAGGACACTGAACATAGAAATTAAATCAATTTGTCTCCAATCAAATCATGGGTAGGTTTTTGACTAGAGGGGGAAACCAAAGTACCCAGAGAAAAACCTTTCAAAGCAGAGTAGAGAACCAACAAACTCAACTCACACATGATGTCGAGTCTGGGAATCAAATCTGGGCCACATTGGTGGGAGGTGAGTGCCCTCACCACTGCATGGGTTGCCTGCAGCTATGGGTACTACTCAAACTTGTTCAAAGCTGAAGTCTTGAAGGTACTTGTTGTCCACTGTTTTAGGGCTCAAGTGGTTAATGGCCTAGAATGGGGCATCTCCTTTTTGGCGCACTGTGTTTTCTTGGTAGGTTACAATATTAGAATACTAATAATAGTAATATCGTTCATAAACAATGAAGGGCTGTATGCATCACTGTCTTAAGTACTGTTGTTGACTGTCTTTTTGTTTTTTCTTTATTATTATTATAATTATTTTATTTTATTATTTTGTATGTTACTACTGGGATCAGCTGTCAGGAATCTTCCGAATTGCTTCTCAAACTCATTAATAATTCATAAGGCCAACTACAAATCACTGCATGTATACCACATCACATGCATGTGTTTGGATACCCAATGCAAAACAATATACCACTCTCCAGTGAAAGTGGTATATACCACTAAAATATGCACAATGACAACTTGCACAAAATTAATGAATATTTATTACTCAGAATAAAGTTTATACTCCTTCTTTAAAGTCTTTCGTGGTAAAAAGGCCGCTGGGTTCCAAAGTACAGGACTTCACTAATCGATTCTGTTTCCATTCCTCGAAAACCTTACACAACCATTTGGTTTTATAAGCTGTTGATTTCGGTAATGCGTTATCAACACTTTTCTTCTCATCCACCACACTTTTCGGCTGCCATAATCTCTCGAAAGACTTTGTTGCATCATAAATGCAAATTAATTAAGCCAGTGAAAAACATCTTTGATATTGAAATTACCCAGGAAGGAACGTTAGATAGCAAACAATTCTAATTGGAAGTCTTCGTTTATGATTTGTTTGAGAGTGATCATGAGAAGTTATTTGCAAAACTTGTGCTTCGTGTTTCATCGGGGTATCCAAACACCTCGAAACAATAAAAGCACTCGGCCTACGGCCTTGTGCTTTCATTTGTTTCTCAGTGTTTGGATACCCCAATGAAACACTCGCTCTTGTTTTGGAAATAGTACTTCTAACACAAGAGATTTTCCTGATAATATTCACGTTAAAACGACCAACAGACTCGAATCACTTCACTATGTTAATGCCTCAACTGGAAGGAAAATTACAATTATTGCTAGATCACATGTCAACTCGCATATGGTTTTGAAATCCTAAACTTACATCACGTAATTGCAGCTCATTCACCAAGGAACGAGAACAAAGGGAACATAGTTCACTTTCACATCATGACAATCATACAGTCCATTTTCCGACACAACAGATTGTAACTTGTTGAAGTTCGTAACCTTGGTTAGGTTCCCATTAGCAGTCTGTTACTGATTTCACTTGAGACTGTGACTACTGAAATAATAGTGTGTATAGCGGTCAGTATAAAATGCAGACTGGGTCTAAAATGCAGACTAGGTACAAAATAGGCTTCGGCCCAGG
>NC_090895.1:39187616-39205116 GCF_036669925.1 Montipora capricornis | reverse complement strand
CTGCGAGAATCATAGCTTCACTTGATAACAATTCTTTCTGGCTGGCAATGCTGAGGAAATAATGGTGCAAATTCTGCTTGCAAATTTAAATTTAATGTCCATCAAATTTCCACTGTTTCCTGTTATACTGCTTAATTTATGCATGGTGCCCTTTATGGCATGGTTGTAGAATTGAAAAATGTCTCTGCACTTGGAAAGTTGAAATAATGGCATGTGATCTTGATACAATCAAAACAGAAACAAAGCTTCCTTCTAACAGAAAATGGTAGCAAACTATAGAGCACAATAATTTGCATTTATTTTATAGTCTAATAAAGGTCAGAAGAAAACACAAAATATGAAGCATTGTCGATGTACAAAGTAAATACAGACAAAAGACTAAAAACACAATCATGTGAAAGACATTTCAATCAAAGTATGGTCGACTCCCAAGAACCCGAACCTTCAAGGGAAATTGAAAAATGGTCAAGTTACCAGGAATTGAAAACAAAGAACTGGAAATAAGGAAAAAAATGGTGTTTAATGTTCATACGGTATACATTTTACAGTGCGTTTCACAAAACTTTTGACAAACAGTTTCCGAAGTTTGTTTGAAATTCCTGAAGTTCGCTACAAATTTGGCAATTTCATTACGTAGTTGTTATTCAAATTGTGAACTTAGAAACGAAGTTGTGAATTTCACCACGAACTTCGTTGGGAAGTTAAGGAGTTTGTCACGAGAGAAGTTCGCACCGTTCGGTGTAAATTTCTCTGAATTATCTTAGAAGTTGTGGTTACGTTGATTGCGAATTACTGGTTTTAAAATGGGTTATAAAACGTTGAAAACTGAATATTCCCAGATGTCACCCGACACCTGCCTAAAAATAGAATACAATTTCTGTCGTGTGAACTTCTACGCATGGTAGCTTAAGTATTTTACAGTTAAATCTATCAGATATAAAAAGAAACCCTATTTTCAGGACATACATCATTCTAGAAATAGCGCAAGAAACAAAACATTTCAATGTCATGTTCAACTTTTGTCTTTACATTTCTAGTGTAAACAAGATACGAGTCGCGCCATCCATCTGTAATGTGAAGTCCCGGCTCCATACCTCTCAAATAATTTACCTTTAAGAAGTAAACATCAAAAAATTAGTCTTGCTTGGTTGAGAAATTTTTTCACTTTGTTTAATTTTAATTAAATTCATTTGTAGTTATATTACCAATCCAACTACACCGAATTATGTGAACTTTGCTCGCGACGAACTTCGCAACTTCCCAACTTGACAATTACCTAATGAAATTGCCAAGTTCGTAGCGAACTTTGGGAATTTCAAACGAACTTCGGAAACCGTTTGTCAAAAGTTTTGTGAAATGCACTGTAATCAAAAGATAATGGAACAATAATTCATTTCTAAATTACTGTAAAAATCACGACAGAACATGAAACAAACAAAGCATGTAGCAGGAGAGGTAAAGTATTAACCCATTGACTCCCAGGTTCCCTATTGATGAGTAGAATTGGCTGGCGTTAGACAGAGTAAAATAGGAAGTCTGGCCGGTCTAGGCCGGTTTGGACGTCAAAGTTGTATTAAAGTCAAGGTATTGCAAACTTTGAACTTTCATCGGGCTACATACTGCTACAGAGTTCATGCAATTTACTTTTTTCGAGAAGTAGTCAGTTAATTAATATGCCCTAACACTTCTCAACTGGTCTATTCCTATCGATTCTCCTTGAAAGGTTTCTAAGGATGGATTTGAAAGAATCTGTATCAATCTCCACAAACAAACTGGACGTCTGTAGCATGTCAATGGCATGGCACAGTTTGTGTTTTGAGGGAAGTTCAGGGGCAGCTCATCGGTCAAAACTATTGTCATCTGGCCCAAAT
Organism: Montipora capricornis; assembly: GCF_036669925.1. Taxonomy (NCBI): domain Eukaryota; kingdom Metazoa; phylum Cnidaria; class Anthozoa; order Scleractinia; family Acroporidae; genus Montipora; species Montipora capricornis. The sequence continues at coordinate 39,203,245 of NC_090895.1, read as the reverse complement.
TCAGCAAGAATGTCACTGTCACTCAGCCACTTGGTATCTTCTGTTAGGAGTATGTCATCACATGTAGTGCCCAACCACATGAACTGATCTGAACTGGACTGACATGTTTTGTGTAATGTAAAAAAGGACAAAGATTACAAGGCTGCTTCAAAATAAATTAAATGTTTTGGACTGCATTACACTGTTTGTTTTGATTTGTCACGTATTGATAGACGTAGTTAGAGTTATTGAGGGTAAAACTATATAGAGAATGACCTAACTACATGTAGTTGGAAACTTGCAAAAACCCATGTGTATGTTTTGTCTCGATATTTTTTTGACCAACTAGTTGGATTTTACGAAAACAATTATTCCTCGAGCCCGAATGGGCTCTGAGTCAATACCCCATGAGGCCGAAGACCAAATGGGCTATTGACTCAGAGGCCATGAGGGCGAGAGGAATAATTGTTTTAGTAAAATCCAACTAGTTGGTCAAAAAAATATCGAGACAAAACATCTTTCGCTAGTTAAAGCTACACTTTAATTGTTGTTTTGGTTTTGAAAGCCAGCGCTTTTCGCTACTAGTGGGCTATAACAAATAGCCTACTAGTAGCTCAACCAATCAGAACGCAGCATTGATAATAGACAACTAGTTGGATTTTACTAAAATACATTAACCATGGAATGGAGATAGTACTGGTAGACCAGGCACATGCTGTTTTAAACTAATGATCTTTCCAGTCTGCATCCATGGGCTAATTTTTTATCTTTTCATATTGCAGCCAACAAATACACCCATGAATGGACTACAAAATGGAATTTATACATGTAATGGGCCTCCTGTTATGCAACATGGTCAGTCTGTACCTAAACCAAGGTCATAAGGAGACGGGGAAAAAGGAATAATAGTTGTTACGGTTTTAGCCGTAATGGTGCACGCAAATGACTGATAATAAAATTTTATTCAAATCTCACATGAGTACCAGCATGCATGGACCGCTTAGAAGCGGCTGCAATTTGCGCCTGTATATGCTTCCAGTCGGCTGGGGGTAAATTGATCATTGTAAAGCGCCTTTGAGACTTGTGATAAAGGCACTATTTAAATGCACCACTTTACTTTACTTTACTTTTAGACAATTAACTTCATGCAAAGGGTTTCTCTTCTCTGCCTGCTTGACCAATTCAAGATTCAGGAAGAATAATTAGAGAAGCTCCTGCCCTAGCCTAACGTTTTTAACCCATTCACTCATCAGGGGCCCCGGGATGCCACCAGTTGCCAAGTAAAATCGTCTGGTGTTAGACAGCAGGGGTTTCATTACAAGCCAGTCACTAGTGGCATACCACCGTCTACATTGTCACAAACGTGCCTCTCACCGCAGGCTACTCTGCCTTGATTTTCACTCAAACCCTAGTAAAAGACAAGAGTGACTGCTGCTTACATCAAATTAGCCCAGGCAGCTACTTCAAATGTTATTAGGGAGCTTATGAAACAATGACGTCGATGGCAACGACGACACTACAAAACAGTAGGTTTAGTGGGAAAAAACAATGGCTTTAGACGCTCTGCACGTGCGTTTTACATTTATTTGCCGTCATCTCCTAAATGACGACATGAAATGACCAAATTTAGGGTTCTGTGGAGGACGTTAGCACACAACGATGAATTTTCAGTTCTCTCTCTACGCTTCCAACCTACTCATACCAGTTTAATTCCTCGACAGTTACTACACATTTTTAGCGCAAAACGGCATGAAATAGTTTCGTAGTGATATGAATAACGCGAACTCATATTTTTAAATGAAGTCCTCGTAGCCGTTGTCTTCTTCGTTTTGTAAACTCCCTATTGAAACCCCTGAGAAAGAGTAAAATCTGTCAAGCCTCACTCCCAGGAGGCAATGGGTTAAAGGCCTACAAGTAGATGACTAAAAGCATGAAAAGTGTGATGATCAATAACTTTCCAGCTTTTATAAAAATTTTAAGGGTGGTTTTCCCTTCCATAAACCCATTGCGGCTTGTGTGTGGCATAGACGTTTTTATGGTGTTCTGTTAATAAAGAAAAAAAATTGTATTGATGGCATGTGTAAACCGTTTTGAAAAATTTTCAATAATTCATGTCGAAAATTATTATAAAATGTCTCAAAAGTGATAAAAATAAAAGTTGAGATTTTGCAATTAAAGTTGATGAGAAAACATGATAACAGGAGTCTGTAAAAAGAGAAAAACATTCATTACGAGGAAACAGAAGCTACAACTGTAGAATCGCTATAACTGGTTGTCACCAGGGCTTGACAACACATGAAGGGAACTCTATGCTTTGACTCGCTTTCTTAAAATTTTGAAATACTTTTTTATGCTTTGCAATATGCTTTGCCATCAATATGATTTCTACTTGACCATACTTTTTTAACATTGTTCTATAACAGTAACTGTTTTTAGTGGCATCCATGCACTTTCACATTTCATTTGAACTTGAATATTATACTACCGGTAATACTGCATTTGACTCTGTTATTACCTCACCTAATGTATACACTTAAATTATGTAAAATAACAATGTAAAATATTGTCCTGGGTGGTTTCATGTTGTCATTGCCACAATGTTAGTGGAATTAAGAAAACAGTAGTTCTCTCGTTAGCTCCTTTTGTTATTCATACAGGATTATTTTGTATATTTTGTCATTGTTATCTGTGTGACTATACATGTAGATTGGTTTACAGTATAGAACATTTCCATCATTATTCTGTTCAAATAAATTATAGCAAATTGGTTCCCTGTATTTATTATTGTAATACGATAATAGCTTTCTTTCTCTTGTTTATGGATTTGTAGTTGACATTGTATAGGCATTTACATAATCATTATTAGTTACAGTTTTGCCATTGGTAGTAGTCATTTTTTGAAAGTACGTACTCTTATAATTAATCTGTTTTTTTTTTTGATAGCTAGATTTTTGGTGACTTCTCTCCACCTTCAACAGAGCTATGACGACCGTTATTGCTCGTGCTACAAGCTGTCGTTACTAACTGTAAATTAACAGTCAGGGAGAGTAAGCGCTCATGGAACTCTTGCAGAGCCAAACATGATCCAGGCTGCGTCAGCAAAAGCGAATCAGCCATCAAACAGCATGCTTAGTCCACGGATCACAACAGCCATCCAAGAGATGCCCACATCCTTGACCGACGTGTGATGAACTATCACAAGATAATTTTCTTGCAGTCGTGGCATTCCACTTTGGACAGCGACACTATAAATGAGAGGAAACCGCTTCCTCGCACTTACATATGGTTAATTTAAAGTTAACTAACGACAGCTGGTAGCATGAACAATAACGATCGTCGTAGCTCTGATGAAGGTGGACAGAAGCCACTAAAAATTTAGCTAGTTTTAATTTTGCTACATGTTGATACAACGTTTTAGATGGGCAATGTTGCAGCTCTCATAAGGTAAAATTTGATTCACTTGCTACTAATACTGAAAATAAAATACTTAACAGAAACAATGACTAATTTTAAAAGAATAGATGCTGCTACAGTAGTATTATAACAAATAGTAGCTATCTTACAAGAATGGCTACATTGCCTTTTAGACCTTTTTAATGATAGAGCAGCAATCTTTATTTTATTGTTCTTTTCTGTTGTTGAAAGGCCGGATATCTTCATCCAGTGGATGAGTCACTATCCGGAGCATAAAATATCCTCGTCTTCAAACTTTGGCCAAGGGTTTCGTAGACATATTTTCTTAGATCAGCACTGAGTCTGCATGTTCAGGGGTTACATTAACTAGCAACTGCTATCTCAGCAAAAATTGAAACTGTCAGAAAGTGACTTGTCCACTGGATAAATGGATCAAGTTAGCCACCATCTGAACAGCAGGGGCCTGGTGAATATGTTTCAGGTCATTTTGTTCCTTAGGTTAATTTGCAACCAAACTAGGTCAAGTTGGGGTTGGTACAAAACACAGGTCATTATTTTACCAATACAGAAACAACCCTAACCGTTTACAAATGCTAAAATTAGACCTAAAAACTTTTGTTTAGGCCTAAGGTTAGCTTTAATGATTGTTTAGGATACTTTATCTATTTGTAAAACAATGACCTGTGACCTGTGTTTTGTACCTGCCCCAAATTGACCTAGGTTGAAACAAAATGAACTAGTTTTTTTTGGAAATTATCCTAAGGAACAAAATGACCTGCAACATTACATTCATTGAACCAAATGTTACTTCTGGATGGAAATCTTCGTCATCTGGTTAGATGAAACTCAGGTTTCTTGTATACAGTTTTGTATAAATTGATGCCAGTCTAATCATCTGTACATTGTCTTTTAGTGTAAAAGGATAGTCAGAATAAAAAGCAATGCAGCTTGTCATATAGCACAAGTATTCGTTTGCTATTGATTTGTAATGGGTTACTGTAATTTTCAGCTGATTACCTGCGTGTAATGTGTTGATTTATCAGTAAAGAAGCATGGCAGCAGGTAACAGAGAGGTTGGGATATGTGACAGTAATTATAATTTATTATTGTCCAACGTACTCATGTACCAATGAATTTCAAAGTTGTTTTGAAATGCATTGGCACTGGTAATTTATTCAGTAGTAATTATGATATGATCAGTCAGTTTGCCTCATTTGGTCCAACTGAAACGATAAAATTACAAAAATTATAGAAATCAAAATCACAGTCAATGATAGACACGCTTTCTTGTGAATGATTGTATCAGGCTTAAATACTCAAAGGCCTGGGTTTTTTTGTGTGTTAATTAAATTAACTGCTGTGATAATTTTGAGTGGTGATTTTTGTGTACACAGTTATTCTACCAGTGTGGGTAGTCCACTGTAAATTGGCTGGTGTGAATAATGTGCTGTGGAGGTCAACAGCCACAAATTGCGGTAAAGAAGTATCCTTTTGCAGACTCTATAACCATCCGACCAAAAAAAAAAAAAAATTGCTTCTTATAGATGCATCAAGAAGAAATCAAAATTACCTCTTGAGTGCCTTTATAAAGTCAATTTAAAGGTTTTTGCCTTTTTCAAACACAGGTATTACCGTAAACAAAAATGAGATATATGTTCTCCTAACTAGTTGGTGCTTTGCCATTTTTCTCTGTCGTTCCTGTTGCTTCTATCATTGCCTATCTTTCGGCAAACGTTTTCATGTGAGCCTCCATCACACCAGATGGTTCTCTACAGTGTCCCTTCAAATTATTATGTACACTGCCACGCTCTACGAGTATCCTTCAAAGTCTCCCCTTAAAGTACAGAAAGGGGTGGCCTACTCCGCTGGATCTCTCTGTTAGTTCTCTGTAAAGACGAGCCTTTTAGAACAGGCTCATCCAGTGCAATCTGCTACTAATAAGGATTACAGTGTCTCGATATCTGTTGTCCCGGCACAATCTTACACTTCTTATTGCTAAGTGGAAGTCAATTTGGTACAAAATATTAACTAGGGAAGGATTGGTGAAATGATAAAGCCCTTCCCTTCAACTAATGTGTCCTGGGTGTGATTTCTGCACTTAGCTGCACATATGGGTTTAATTTGTCTTAGTCTCATGATAAAAAGGTTTTTTTCCAGGCTGACTCCAGTTTTCCAATCCTGTCAAAAACTTTCGCAGTATAATTTGATTTGAATGATATTATTATTACTTATTATGTTTGATTAATTAATTTTCATTGGCAGAGCATTGTGTTTGATTGAAATAATAATTACCGTATTTTATTAATTGACATTTTTATTATGTCATATACCAAGCTGTTCAAAACCTGGTTATCTGAGTATAAAACCTTTCTTGTCTCTGGTCATGTGTTAGAAAGTTTACCCCTTGAGTGTGACAGACTTAGAAGGGGTGATTAGGTTGCTGATAAGTGACAAGGGGAATTACTTCGGTCAGAATACCATTCCATGTAAATTTAAGCATGGCAACCCATTTCTAAATTATTATAATTATTATTATTATTATTGTGGCTTTTCCATCCAAAATGTAACAAAACTAATAAAATATTGAAGATGAAGTACAGGCCTGTAGCCAAGCAACTAGTTTATCATCCTTCACATGGGGGCATTACACCGTCAAGATCAATAGTTGCATTTGAGGTATATGACATTTTATGTAATTATCTCATTAATGCACTCATTATCATCTATTAGAGGACAGACGCATAGCTGATGTCATCATAAAAAAGTTTTAATCCTTTATGATATAAAACATATAGATTCCATGTTGCCGTGCATCTGTTCAGTAATAGAAGAAGACTTCAAATGTGGTAAGCACACCACATTTACCACATGTTGACGTCATCTGTGATCTACATGTACATGTATTAATCAACAGATGCATGGCAACATGGAATCTATTTTTTAAGTAGAGCCTGTAAATCAGCGGGCCATTTTGTCCATTCAGAACCTACATGTAGATAAATGGAGTAGCTCCCGAGGAATGGAATGGAATGGAAATGGAACACCTTAAGAGCCCTCAGGAGCTTATTCAACATGTGTCCATGCATTCCAGATTGAATTGGAATTTGGCAGTGTTGGTTTTTGAGGAGAGGGAAACACCGGAGTACCCGGAGGAAAGCCCCTTGGAGCAAGGAGAGAACTATCAATAAACTTGACCCACGTATGACGCTGGGACCAGGAATCGAACCAGGGCCACATTGGTGGGATGCAGGTGTTCTCACCACTGCACCATCCCTTCTGCCCGCAGGAGTTCTTGTAGCTCAATGGGAAGAACATCCAACCATTGTTAGAGATGTTGTAGGTTTGAATACTGCCAAGAAGTCAGATTTTTCTGTTGTCCTCTCATGCGTTGCTAAGCAACACTCTGGTTCATTTAAAAATCCATGACCCTTCATTCTCTAGATGGATGCTGTAACCACTGATTACTACTAGAATATTGTTTTAGTATGTATGCATGAAACAATCCTAGTCAAAGACCACAGCAATACAGGTCACTGTTGTTGACTATGGAGTATCTGTTAGCTCAGGGCAAGAGTGTGCAGGGTTTAAATCAACCGAGACACAGAACTTTTTTTAGTTTCAGTTGGTCTTCAAATATTCACTATATACATTAATTATTACTCTCTTATAGAAGCTATACAGATATGTGCTGCCCAATAGGGTAGGGTTTTTGAGGTGCTCAGTCCTTAAAATGCTACTATGATCAAAAAATCACTTCCTTTTTTTCTTCAGATTTTGAAAGTGTGATTGCTTACCACTTGACTGGCAAAATTTTGAGCTTTGATTTTTATCCAAAGGCTGTTTATGTTGAGTGTAAGTTTTGGATTTCACGGTCCACCATTACTCACGTTCAAAACTGACCGATTGGACCTCATAGGGTTGGATCTAGCGAAAGGTGACGTCATTGACTCACTAGCTTAAAATTTCAGCATGTAAACGCTGCTTATTATATATGCAAAACACAAGTTTAAAAGTCTGAAAGCCGAAAACTCCCATGCTGGATATTAACTGAGCCGCATACACATGCATTGCATTCTTAAACTATTGAGTCTTTGACATCTCCTCGATCCAACCCTTTTAAACCTTTAAAGGTAGTAATGGCGGACCATTAAGTATTAATTTTGAGAACTTTCAAAACATCACTCGTGCCCATAAATCACGAAATGCACTCTCGTTCAAACGATTTTTTATTTATTATATTCTCAACAAAATTACTCAAATGCGCTACTTTGTTCGTGCTCGTATTCTTCCAGTTTTGGGCTTAGTTTCCTTTCAGTCGCCCATGTTTGCCAGACATTCAACCAGGTCTGTGTAGCTTTCAACGTGTTTTTGTTTTTCGCATTTTCTTTAAGTTGCTCAACAATGTTTTGGTTTGACAAAGCAAACCGACTGTCAGCCATTTTTTTCACTTTGGTGTTCAAATTTGGTGCTTCCCTGGTGTTTCCATAGCAACTTCAGTATTACATTGCACTCTATAACCTGGATTGCACTCTATAACCTATTTATGCATTCATTTATCCATTGGCCAATCAGAAACAAGATATTTTGTTGAGTATATAATAAATAGGAAAATTCCAGTTAAAATAAACAGGTATCTTTTTAAAATCAAGGATTAAAACTTGGGTCACTTACTGTTTAGTTAGCATAGTTTTGAAATCTAAAGAAAAATGAAAATTGATTTTTTGGTCATAGTAGCACTTTAAATAGGGTATTCTTTTTGGTATTTTTGGTATTTTTGGTATTGTGATCTTAAGATATTCCTTAGATAGGGTCACTAAATAAATGCAGTATCCACCCCAAATGTGCAAGAATAAAAATATGTGGTCAATTAAAACTGTACTATGATGCTAAATTGAAACGAAAAGAAAAGAAAGGAAATAAAACGGCCTATCAGCTACACAATTATGAGTTATCCTTTTGGCCTTAAATGGGGTGCCATTTTTTGGTTTTGGGCCTTAAAAAGGGTATCAAATCTCGATTTTCGACCCTTAAATAGGGTCAGGGTTTGAGAACCTTGGCGGCACATACCTATCCTAAATTGTCGGGGGAACACCCCCTCCCCCACCCCCATCTCGGGAAGGAACATCTGTTCACTGAAGTATAGACTCTAAAACATTCTAACCTTACCTCATTTGCATTGAAATTCAATAATTTACGTTCGTTTTTTCGAACTAACATGAGAGTGTTATGACATTTAAAGCGAACTGATACGATATATTTCAGTCGTAGTTAATAGAGGGGACTGGTTTTGAAGCTCGGCAAACATCAAAGGAGCAAACACAAAGATGCCAAGATTTATGTTGGAAAGTCCACGACCGTGCACAATCTCTTTTGTTTTGCGCTCATACACTATGCATGAATTACGTAACGAACACGTTTCTAATGGTTAGTTCCTTAGTAAGGAGTAAACAACTATATGAGTTTTGTGCACGGTCAAGGCCAAAAAAGAAAACAAAAACATACAACAAAGAAACTTGTCGGGTTTCATAGCCATTCCCCTCTATTAACTATAATTTCAGTTAAATAATTAAAAAAGTCTTAACCATATCATTGAAATGGAAATTACCGCGCAAATTGCTGAATTTCTGTATAATTATCTTCTTTCATGCAAACTACAAACTCTTTAATTACCTTTCTTTCTCGTGAATGTCTTCTAGTCCCACTGAGACAAGAACGTGGATTTAATGTTGAATTCAGGTCGATTTCAAGTCGATGTTCACGCAAAAATTGACCAAGGCGTTTTTTCCCTCTCGAATTTCCCGCCTCAGAGCTGTATTGAGAGTTTAGTAATTGAACCCTGCTAGAAAGTTGCGTCTGCAGTTATTATCTAGTTATTTTTAAAACTTTTTTTGAATCAAAAACTGCCTTTCTTATTTAACACGAAAATACAGAGTAATTTTCAGCTCTGAATTGGAAGAAAATTTTTAAAATGCGTTCATGAAGAATTGCACAGAAATCCAAATTCCTCTTACATAGTTTTAAGGGCTTGGTAGCCTCCCGGAAAGTGGGTATGTTCTCCGAGCTGAAATCTAGAAACTCTTTCTCACGAAAATTACGTGATTTGAAGGCCTTTTCTTTGGTGAATTTATGCTACGATATGCCTGTTTCACAGATTGTTTACTCTGAAAAATATTCCGATGATAAATTCGAGTATAGGTGAGTCAACTTTGCGAAGAGGCAGTGCTGTTTCCTCTCCCATAGATGTTATAGAGAACCATTGTCTTCCAAAATTCCTTATATCCAGGACAAAATGAATTAACGTATACTGCATGCTTGTTTGTTGAACACTCCACTTAATCTTTTGTGTGATAAGTATTAAGAACAATAGCAAGTGCAAAACACAAGTTCACTGGTCATTTTTTAGCACCAGTTCCAGAATTACTGTACATTTGTCCACAATAGACTGACATGCATTAACCAACATTCACATTCACCATAACACACCAGCAAACAATTGCTTTCATTTTTTATGCCATTACCTTCACTTGCTTTGCTCGCATGCACTTGCATAGACTCACCTTCAGTTTTATGCACTTTTATGCACTTGCATAAGTCAAGATAGGTGAAGGTCAGTGCATAAAAATGAAGGCAAGGGAAGGTAAGAGCATTACAAGGATATATTCATACAAAGGAAGGCAAGTGTATGGTATGTAGTACATATAGTTGAAGGGGTGGCGAATGGTACCTCCAAAATCTTGGCACTTGCAAACTTTTCATCTGATCTCGAAATCTCAACAGCTTTCGTGGAGAGTCTCAAAGTCTCGTTTATATACTGCATTTATTTCGGTGTGAAGTCTTACATGTTTTGGTCTTGGTCTCGGATCCGCAAACAAGGGTCTCGGCGCTGTGTGTGAGTGAGGTTTAGTGCAAAAGAATGAAGTTGATTATATGTTAGTGCATGAAGATGAGTGTTGGTTGGTGCATGTCAGTTAAGGAATTATTGTTCGTGGAGATTTACACAGAATCAATTATGATATTAGTGCCTTACATGTGGGCTAGCATTTTAGGCTTATCCAAAAAGAATTTAGACACTACTGAACTTACTAAACTGGGGCAGCTTGCTCAGAGTTTGTTTAGTGCTAACCAGTGTTAAATACTGTATTGATGTAAAGTTATTAATAGGTATATCTAACCAAGCTTCGAGCAACTTAGCCTTGGACATCAGCAAAATGACTTTTTTGCGGGACAACTAGACTATTATCAACAATCATTGACAGACCATGCACCATTTGACCAGGGCTTAATACATGTGCTTTGTATCTCCCTAACAGTAGTGAAAAACGATGTGTGGGCTCAAAGTTACACTTTAAAGTGGTGTAGAATTGTCTCAGAAAGACATTTACCTGCATTTTGAAGCTGCTTATAAGCACAAGCAACAGAAACTACAATTATTGCAAATTTAACCATTCTAATAAATACATGTACCTTTTGTCATGGCAAGACACCAACAAGAGTAAGAACAAAATAATTAACATATCTGGCATCACCACTTTTGCATACGGCCTTACACACTACCTGTACTTATAGACAAGTAAACATATTTAATGCCAATCCTTTTAAACTTATGTAGTGTTGTTAAATGTTAAGCTCCAGCTTCAAAAGGCTGCTAAATAAAATTTACTGTACTGAAAAGGTTATCATGGCACCTCAATACAGAAAAGCTTTCCAATTTGTCAGCACTCAGATAGGTTAGTTTTAATGACATCAAGTGTCACAAACGAAATCAACTTTCCTTCCTTTGACTGCACTTCATCTCAACAGTGTTATTTCACCAAGATATATCACATGAATTTTTTTATTTGATTGAGTCACAGCTCTTACTATCAATTATTATTATTTCTTTTGCCAATGGGTTTTCAGTTTCCCAGGTGAAGAGTTTTGTAACCAAATTATAAAGAAACCTCTCTCAAAAATTTTCCTTGTATTTCCTTCTTGAAAAACGAAAAATATCATTGTTTTTTTCTCTTGCTCTGCACCAGGCATGTGATCCTCCCAAAGGACTTGGCGGGGCTTGTTCCCAGGACACACCTGATGACAGAAAGTGAGTGGCGCAACCTTGGAGTGCAGCAGTCACCTGGATGGATTCATTATTTAATCCATGGGCCTGGTAGGACATTGCTTTCATTTTGAAGACTATTCCATGATTATTTTCCCGGATTGCTTTCATACTGAAGTTTGTCAGATAGTTTTGCAGTAACTGATTATACATTGTATAATTATGTAGTATATGGTATGTTGTAGAGAGGAGATGGCATTTTTGACTAGCAGTGCCAACTTCCTACTGATGACTACCTCTGGTCAATTTTTTCTGAGCCAGTTACAGAAATGTCCAGAAATGCTCCTAATTAGATGCATGTATATCTGAATCAGTGTCGCAAAGTGTCCCTTGCTCTTCTTCTCAACTTCAACATCGCTTGTATCCTGGAATACAGACGATTAACATCACATTGAAGTTTTCCCCAAATGCTACTCCTCAAGTATGGGTCAACAGCTGCATTTACCCTAAGCCTAAAATAACTCTAACCTTAAGCCTGACCTTATTGTTGGAAATAGGCAGCAAAGGCCTAGAATTAAAGGGACAATTCCTGTTGTTGTCAAAATTGGGTGTGCATCTTATTAGGTGCATTTCTGGACATAAGTGGCCAGTTAAGACAAATCGAGACTTTTTACCATAGAAGCCTGAAGATGTTTTCTATCATTAACACCAGTGAAGTATCTGTCAGTAGATTCTCAAATTATTTTTCGACTGAAGTTTGTCAGAGAGTTTTGCTTCAAGGAGCTGTACATGTAGTCCCTGAAAAACTGGTCTGTGAAAAGAAAGTGGTGGTTTTTAGTAGCAACCCCACCTGTTTGGAGCCTGAATTTAGGGCTAGTTGATGTTATTTAACATGGCAACATGTTTGTGTTGGCCATGGTTAACCAATTTATAATTAATTGGGCTTCAACCAACTTTGCCCTGAGGACCAGAAGTTTGGCCATTTTATGTTATACAGTATGCATAATGTTGCAAATGACAACACTCTTGGACAACATTTTGTTGGGTGGCAATTTGTGGAAGTGGGTGAGGGGTCATTACATATCACCAACTAGGTAAGGACAATCACTTAACTCAAACATAAAAGGTTGGCTTTATGTCATCCAAGATGTTTCTATCGTTACACAGTCAAGAATGAAGTGCTTCTTTGACATGGACATGAAATTAATAATATTTATGTGCATGTTTCTTCTAAGTGGCATACATGTACCTACATGTATCCTTTGATGACTTAGGAGTTAACGCAGGCAGCCCCTGGTCGAATTCCAGATGGGATGTCACCACTGGTTGCACTTTAAATTAAACCAACTTACACAGACATGTTGCTGTCATTGTACTGTTGGGTCTGGCACTTTATGGATTCTTCATTTCTTGAAACTGGAAGACAGATCTGTCCAGGATTGTAAGCAACAAGATGCACGGTGATTTTAATAAGCATCATAACATGGCTTCTTACTCTCCTCTTAAGCTTTAACATGACACGTTTCCCGAAAACTCATCCTGTAATCTCAGAGTGGAATGGGAATTGCAGAGATTTACTCAGACTACATGTATGTGACCTGAGTACTGTATTTCTTTTGACTGTTGCCCTCATTTATCATTAAGTAATATATACAATATGAGTGGCAGATATCATCTGTATCACATTATTTTACAAACTCTCGGCCTCGCCTCAAGTTTGTAAATGTGATAATGAATTTTACAGGGTTTTTACATTTTTTAAACAAGGCTGTTTACAACAAAAGTTTTATTTCCCTTTTCTTGTTTTGACAGAGCCCCATGTTTTGTTGTTCAAAAGGCCAGTGAAGTAGTTCCTTCGAAAGAATCAAACCACTGTGGCATCATTAATAGACCATTCTACAGTTGTCCTTGTTTGGGTAGCATTCAAATTGAAGGGAAGCTTCTAGTGAGTTTGTCTTAATGCAAACCTCTCTCTTTAAATTTTATCAGTTTAAACACTAACTGGGAATTAAGAATTTAGAACAGTGTACTGTAAAGAAGGAAGACACCTCCAGATGTGTTAACGTTTCATCCATTATAAATAGAGGATATTACATGTACATGGCAGGCGGGGATACAAATTTGATCTTCGAGTGCTGAAAGTATCGCTCACTTGTGAGCGATACTTTCAGCACTCGAAGATCAAATTTGTATCCCCAAGCGGCCATGCAATGTTCTTTTTATTATATAGATGTTGATGAAATGTCCAGATTTAAAACAATTTGTTTTACTCATTTTCGAAATGATTAAAAAGTGGTCACCAACAGGTAAAACACGCATGTTGTGTAACATGAAACAAGATACGAAAGTTATGAAAAACAAATCATGATAATGTAAAATTTTGCAATAAAAATGTCAATGTAGTAGAGAAGAATTATACACCTTATTCCAAAATGGCCGCCATTTAAATATTCTTTTGTTTTTGTTCAAATAAGCCCTTGATGCCTCGTTCTTAAGCTTAAAATTCAAGAGACTATTTTATCTTGAACGAGGCAATAAGGGCCAATTTGTATCCGCATAAATCAGCGGCCATTTTGGAATAAGGCGTATATTAAAGCACAAAAGTATCTTACAATAAAGAGGAAGCTCACGCTTTATTGGCTTATCGTGTTCATTACCATGACGACACCTATATTCTCACATGTGAAAGATAAAAATGATATGTTCACTGCGTGCGGCGAAGATGTGATTTTTTAGTAAAAGGAGAAATCCTGGTAATTCATCAGTATCTATATAATAAATGGCAATAATTAAATTAATATAGATTTTTACTAAAGGAGAAAATTTTGGCATAGTTCATATAGCCCAAGCAGAATGAAACTCAACATTCCAGTCGTGTACCATGTCTCCCTTTTATCGCTGGTCTGTTAGGTGTTCTCAACCATTGAATGTTATAACTGGTCCAAATAGAGATCAATAAGTTTTTAGTAGCTGCGAAATTTCATGAAATCGTTGATGTAACTTCTCTTAATGCAAGTATTTCAGCCACTTTCACCCACAACAGTTTTATAGGCCTTCAATGCCTCCTTTTATTGCTGTTCAAGGGCACATCTTAATGATTATTTTTACTGATGTTACTGATTGAATTCATGATGTTCATCAACCACAATTTGTTTAAGTGCAAAATTCAATGGAATTGTACTTTCGTGACAAACGTAAGTAAAGCACATTCATTCATAAGGTTAGTTTGGACGCTTTTAATAAAATAATTCTTTTCCTTATTATTAATTCATAAAATATTGTTTTCAAAAGACAGTGTTACAGAATTTCTTTTTCTTTGAAAAAACCAACTCACACTTTAAAAGTGTCTGTAAAAGATGTTAAATTGCGTGAAGTTAGTGAGAAATGAAGTAAATTGTACAATAATTAAATATAAACTGCTGGAATGTTTTGGCAGAAGCCTGAAACCTCATTTTAATTCTTGTCCACTGTGGACTCTTTTCCATTGAAGCTGATTGATGGCTGATCAGCAAAGCTTACATGGCCAGTATATCTCCGTATCTCCCTCAAAGCTGCGTTATTCCAGCCGTGCTTGTTCAATTTCTGTAAAGAAACACCCAGCTAAGTTAAAGATGTGTCTAACGTAGGCTGTAGTTGTATTGTCTGTATCTCCATGTTTCAGCACCTAGCAAAGTTCCTTTGGCTTGTGGCTGTTTTTTCTTACCTGGCCTCATACACCATAAGGTTTTTTGTCATGTCTTTACCAAGCCGGCCACATTTTCTGGAGAGAATATGCTATCTGTGCCCCACTTTTTGCGGAGAGTGTGTGGCTTCTCTTATGTCCCAGAGAAGGGTGTACTATTGATAGACCTCATTCGAAAAGACTCGAACGTTTATCTAAGACTATTTGCAGATGAAATATAAAAGGCAACTCATGTTGCACAGCTGTTTGTCCGTTCAGGGCTTGAACCGGTGGACCCCCCCCCCCCCCCTCCCCCCTCCCCCGCAATTCCCCACAAGTCCAACTGACTGCCTAGTCCGAAAAACTGGGACGATTTCATGGTTTTGAATGCAAGTGGAATAGAATGGAATGAATTGAACGAAAAGAAACGGAATCAGAATAAATGGAAATTAGAGGTGTGGCAAATCCATAAAGCGCTCACTCGTCCAATGAATCTCAATCAAACTGGAATCCTTAAATGCCTGACATATTAGCGGCGCT
>NC_090895.1:39135116-39177616 GCF_036669925.1 Montipora capricornis | reverse complement strand
AAAGGAACAAAAAAAAATTCAAACAACTGGAAATAATGCTTACAATCAAATTTGTTTGGAAATTTGAAAAAAAAAACCGTTTGCATCCGAAATAATTCCAGAATCTCAACTCCCGTCTGCCGCCATCTTAAATAATTGCGACGTCTTAAGCTTATCATTTGTATTTTCTGTTTAACTCTATCAGTGCGCTGAAAAATTCTTAAAGTAAAGTAAGAGGTTAACACAAGAGTAGAATTTGTACACACAAGATTTCAGGCGTTTAGCGACTTGGTTGCTTTGCAAACCTAAGAAGGGAAGTAGGATAACAATATCTTTCTTAGGAACCGTAGACACTGGATCGCTATGCTGATGTTGTCTGTTTTTGTTCAAAACATCGTTGATATGATAGTTGATTATGCCTTGTGGGTAGCCGCAACATCAGCATAGCGATCCAGTGTCTACGGTTCCTAAGAAAGATATTGTTATCCTACTTCCCTTCTTAGGTTTGCAAAGCAACCAAGTCGCTAAACGCCTGAAATCTTGTGTGTATAAAGTATGAGGGTAGTGATGATAAAAAGCGGCAAGAGTTTGTGAAATAAGGGGTTATATAACCTGCGAAACCGCGTACATTCAAGATACTGAAACTTATTCATTCTTCATACATCAATTCCACATAATTTGTGATTCCTCATGTCAAATGCCACTACTACAATCTTGGACAAATTAAATAGAAAATTGAGACCACCCCTCACCCCAAAATCAGTGATGGGAAAATGGCGCGTTTTGGCCTTCACGCGCCTTCATCCTTTATTTGGGGGGAAGGGGGCATTCCTGTTCCATTTTATTCTGTCCAAGATTGTAGTGCTTATCAATAACTGGGATTTTGTTCCAATTTCTTGAGTTGCTTTTTACACACCCGTTGAAACGGCGGAGTGAACATGTTTGAATTAAACAATTGAGTGTGGATTGAATCCAGTTTGTTTGAGTACCGGATAAGTCTACATAACTGGCAAAGTTTGCGAAAATGTGAACTTCAAATTGTTGGCAATGTCAACCACTGGCACTACGGCGTATGCTCATTTTTGAAGACCAATAGACCTCTTTAGCTTGTACATTTTGTTTTCCCATTTCAGACCACGTGATGTTACTCTAGGGAAAACTTTCTTTCAAATGTCGTCCCATGCACGTGAATATGTACCCATAACTTATGAAGAAACAAAAGGAAAATTCCCGAGAACATCACGTGGTCTGAAATGGGGAAACAAAACTACAAGCTAAAGAGGTCTATTATGCAGGAGGAAAAACATTAGCAGTGAAAAAAAAAAAAACGATGACAGCATCTCAAGCTTGTTTTGAGAAGTAGACATCACAGGAAAAGTACAGGTCAAAAGGTCTTGGAAAGAAAGGATACTGTTTAATCAAACGTCCGGTCTCAGGCGACTGCTGTAATATTGAATACCATGAATATTTAATTTTGGAAATAGCGAAGTGGCGAAACTGTTACAGTTTTTGTTCAATGTGTAAGGCTTAATGAATTTCAGTGAAAACTAGCTGTACTTAAGGTGAGTATACCGTGATAATGTGTTTTCGTAATCAGAGGGTTTTTCTGTGGGGGATACATATGGCGCATCGTATTGTATTCCAGTTTCAGTTTCGTTGGCTCTAGAACATATTTTAGCTTAAAGTGAACTGGCAGCACTGAAAAACAATCCGGCACGGGTTCCATCTATCGAAGGAAAAAGAAGGCGTCACTTCGAAAAACATTAAGTAAAATACAGTCTTCTTGGAAAATATGGGTTTTGCTTCGATGTCTTCGGTGGAAGAACGCCAACAAGTTTTTCTTTGTTTTCTCGGTTATGGTTTTCTTCAGGTTATTGTTTTAGCTATTTCTCTGTTTTGCGGTTATTCTCAAAGTTCTTCAGCTTATTAGAACGAGAAGGAGCCGAAAAAACTGATTTCCTTCAGTGATAGAGTAGTGAGGATATAAGACGCTATGTCATGTGACCTCTTGGGATCTCACAGAAAGATAAAACATGTCAGAGATGTATTTTCCTCATTTTCTTTCTTCTTGTGTTTATCTTTCGCTTTCATTTGCTTGAGCAGGTTCCTTGATAATTTCTCCTTTTTTTGGATTACTTGAACTCAAATTGTGTTGGGCAAGTTTTGTTTTCGTAACCTCGGTTCATTTTACATTCGAGCGATATTGAATTCACTCCCATTTCAAGTCTCCTAGCGTCGACCTCAAGGAAATGCTGTCAAAAAATAAATCAAATTTTATGATCAACGTGGTTAATTATATTTTAAAGTAATTGTTTTTTAACGGGAAATTCGCAATCGATAGTTTTTTTTTTCACTTCCGCTATGTTTACGAAAGGTATTATTTATTTAAAGTGAGTCACGGGTTTGAAATAAGTCGGTATTTAACCTCCCGCACATAAAGTTCAGTTTATAGAGTATAGATTTTCTTGTAGCTTACTAGCCGTAATTTAGTTTAATAAATAAATGGAAATATTTGCAAGTAACAGAAGACATGAAAACAAGTGGCACGTCTTGCCAAATATGTTCCTTTCAGAAGGGCGACGCCTTTTACTTACATTTTGAGTCAGAACTATATAAGCATATCTTTTGATATCAGGCTTTTACGCCAATTCCTTTATCGAGTCTAAACCGGAAAACTGTTCTTTTAAAATAAGATTTAATCATCTTTACAAACACAACCGGGAAACTTTCTGAATCCCATCTCCGGTAGTCTCGCAAAAGGAAACTGATTTAAAATTACCGTTAAGCCATTTTCTCCCAGAAATCACATCCTCGTGTTCACAATTTCTGTTCGCGTGAAACTGCAGAGTTTCCTATTGCTAATTTAAGAGCGATTCAAAGAAAGAGTTAGATTTTACATGTAAGACATTATCGGAAGAACTCATTTATCTTTGGGACGGTAGTAAGTTTGGACAGCGGAGACACAAACTGAGACTTAATGGCGTCGCCATCTTGGTCGTGACAAGAGGGCCTTGGGTTACATTTGGCGAGTCGGCCACACTAACAACTTTTTGTACGTTGCAAATTTCATTTGTCGCATAAAGTTTAAGTTAAATTTCTCATCCACTCGAGCAAGTAAAACTTATTATATGAATTGTCCTTGTCGACGAGGTTTTACATTCGTGAACTGCTTCCTGCGTTGAAGTACGGAACTCGAAAATTGCGGGTATTTCCCATCCGCGCAGGACTCAAATGATATTGAAGAAACATTTCATTCCCACAATCATCAGCAATTTTCTCATGGGAAATATAACTATAAAATGGCTCGTTATGAAGTCGTACTATGGTCACTACAACACCAATGTCACAATCTGATATTAACAGGCTTGTTCTTGTTTGTCTGCATGCACACACAAATCATATTTGAAAAAAACTATTGCAGCCTTTAAATCTTCAACGTAAGGCTTCTAAACAGAACTCCCAGTGCACATGGCTGAGAAAGCAAATGGACACGAAGTCACCCCAGTTGCCCACGCAGGGACGCTGGATTCCGATGAAGACACCTTGAAAGGTGAGTTTAAGTATGCTGCATACCGGTACTTTTAGTCTGTATTCTGATACTGAAAAACAAACCAAGGGCCTGTTTCTCGAAAGTCCCGAAAAGCAATTTGAGAAACTGCCAACCGCTTGTTTTGGAAAGGCGATCTTTTAACATTTTTTCAAGCTAACTAAAGGAAACATGTCTGTGAAGTTTGATGACTTAAATCCTCTCCGTTCTTGAGCTACAAAGGGAATTGTGACACCCGAAAATGGCCCGTAAAGTTTCGTGACTTTCGAGAAACGGGCCCCAAGTCCGAATTCACTACTCAGGTTGTTAACAACAGCAGGCGTATTTTAAATGTCCTATACCTGGAGTATTAACGCAGCCATCATAAGTAACAAACCAGAAAAGTTAACGAGTATCAGAAGCGGCCCCCATGATTTGCAATCCTGAGGCATTGAACGCTTTGGAAGAAGTGCAACCACCAATTCCCGATTGCCCATGCGTAAAGGCCCGTGCAAACGGACGCACCATTGTTGGCCAACATTGTTCAAACATTGTTACAATACTTTACAAGACAATGTTCTTTATTTTGAGAGGGTAATACATGATTAACCTAGTAAAGAGTTTTCTAACACATGGCGCTCTGTAATAATACCACAGAAGACAGACCACAACACCGGCAACTACATGCCCTACTCTTTGCGACAAGTGTGCGGGTTCTTTTACGTCCCACAGGATTATGAACATTGAAAGGTTGTGAGACGGGACCTCCGGCTTATCGTCCTTATCCGAGAAGACTAGAGAGTCTAACCATTTGCAGATGTAATTACAAAGGCAGCACTTTCTCCTCAGTTATTTAAAGACCCTGAGTGTTGGTCCGGCCGGAGTTGAACTCACGACCTCCCGCGTGACAGCCCGGTGCTCAAACAACTGAGCCACCGGTGCGCGGTGTCGTTTGTTACCTGTTGGGTCCGTTTGCACACCCTTTTGCATGTTCTTGCGTGTTGTTAGGAAGTGAACATTGCGCGAAGTTTGAAACTGGTCAAACTTTTGAGCCAACAACTCTCAACATTTCTTTTGTTCCGTGATCACTGAAGCGTAGCACAGCAATGTTGCACGGTAAAGACTTGTTTCCATATCTCAAAGTGCCCTTGGACGTGAGGGGCCTGGAACAACAAAACTGAAACAACCCAAACCCATACAAAAATGCTAACCTTAGGCCGAAACATTATCTAAAGCATAAGATTAGATTTTTTTTAAGGTTTGGGTTGTTTCAGCTATTGTACTTGTATTGTACTTCACCCCCTACCGCCAACCCAGGCTCCTCACGTCCAAGGGCACTTTGAGATATGGAAACAAGTCTTTACCATGTTGCAACCGTTTACACAACTCCTCCAACATTGTTGGGGCCACGCACGCGCATTACAATATGGTCTCCATGGAGATGCACGTGCGTCATAGTACATTGGGTTTCGGCTTTTATGTTCATTTCCCACGAGCCCTATCAAACTTTCCGTGTCCAAAATGAACGATAATACTTCACTTGAAGCAAATTGGCAATTAAGAATAATCCTTCAATTGAGATGGAGAGACTTGGTTGCCGAGAGGGTGTGCAAAATAGTGGAACGAAAAAAGCGAAATTTAGAGCGAACTAGCGGAGGGGGGCTGGAAAAGAAGGATCGTTTCGTTCTTGCCTCTCCCTCAGTGTCTTCTCGTTTATTTCTTGTCGCTCTAGTCTCACAGCGCTGAGACGTTTTCCGATTTTTTTTGCTCCTTCTGGACAATCTAGCAAGGGACTGCTAGCTAGTTAGATTTTTTCGTACTGAGCATGCGCATTAGCTTTAAGGTCCAAATTCTTAGTGTGCGCGCTGTATTAAGATAACACGTTTCCCATTCGAAAGCTATGGCATCATTTGAGCTTTACCCCCTCCTTTTTACTCGTGGATATATCTACGAGTTTTGGTGAGGTTCTTTATGCAAATGTTGTCACTCCTGCGTAACCGGAAGTTGGATCTAATAAGCCAATCAGGATGGATAATCACAACACAGCTTAGATAGCTGTGACTTCCTGTTCGCGAGGTTGTGCGCCGCCATTACTGTATGTCGCTTTTGTACTGAAGTGTTTGAGCACCTTCCGCTGCATTTAGAAGCAAGAAACGGAAGAATTAAAGAAATGGCTTTCTTCGAAGGTGAAGCAAAATATTCTGAACAAGTACAGATTGGTGCAAAAAATTGTGCACCGCCTTTCTCTGACCAACGCGAAGACTTTAATACATTAATTAACGATGGCCAAAAATGATGCGAGTGTCAGTAATAATTTCTACAAAGCAGTGGCAAAAAAGAGCTTCTATGAGAGACTCTATCAAGCGGAAGAGACAAAATCACTTGAGGAGTTCAGGGAAAAGAAAAACATTGCAAAACGCCAAAACAGATCTGAAAATATTGAAGCAGCAAGGGAATAGGAAAAGAAAAGCAATCCAGAACATATCAGAGACCTAAACAGAAAAGCATAAAACATTTAAGGAAAGCTATGCAGAGCTTAAGGCTAAACCAAACTGAAATTTGTCAAGGTCAAGGCTCTATTAGACATTCCATGTGAAAAGTGATTCAGTCTTTTTCGTGATAAGATAACACATCGCGCTGAATATATATGCACTTGCTGTGATCAGTTATGGTTCAGATCATCTGTATCTAAGTGTATCAAATATAATGATAAATATTCACAAGGTTTGTTGGAGGAATGTATAACTGGCGCAAAAAGTGTTAATATTACTGAATGGATCTGCTCTACTTGCTAAATCTGATGACATTAACATTATATGACCTGGCAACAATAATCAGACCTTACTGATTCAAAATTACCCTGTCATCTGTGCAACGAGCTTTGAACACATGGTAGAGCTCTTTATGGAGGATGTGTTAAAGAGTAATCTTATGCCTGTTGGAGAAATGGTATACTTATTTAACAGGGTTGAATTCCAGCAAAGGGGATTACCTCACATACATGCAGTATTTTGGGTATCTAGTTGCATGAGAGCCCACCGTGCTGTTACACGATTATCCAACTATCAATGCTAATGCATAAAGAAAACTTCAGCCTGCCAATTTTAAACAATCGCGGTAACTTTCATATCCACGAGTAACGACAGTGGCACTTTGATTTGCTATTCGGATCATGTGAAGGCTTTAGGAAGAGAATGGCAGGTTCGCGATTGATTGTTTGGCATGGATAAAAATTCGTTCCCGAATTGAATCTCGAAATGGTAACCAAATCTGTAGCTTTTTGTGAAAAACAACAAAATAAGGCCTTGCAGGTCTACAATGTTGGACAAAACTCTTGGGAAAAATTCCGGCGTTTGACATGCGCTAACAAACAAAGTTTATTGGTCCCCCCTCTCCCTCATACCATTGTTAATAATGTGGGGAAAATACTGTGCAAGCCTTTGTCCCTTTGTAAACCAACATTGGATTAAAGGGAGGGGGAAAGTACGGAGAATTGAATCTTTTATCACACATGCAACTAAGAGAATAACCATTTTATAGTGGTGTGTCACATTTTCCCAAGGAGTTTTGTCCAAGATTGTAATCTCGAAATTAGATTTATCATTCAAATTTGGCATCGCGTTTACGTGAAACTGCAAACCGCACGCTTGCCATAAAAGCATGTAACTTTTCTTGTTCTAACATTTCTTTCTTTTTGAGAAGTTCTTCGACATCTGCAGCCTCAGTTAATTAATCAGCAACAATGAAACGTTTCTGTCCCAGCTTACCACATTACCCATGCTGATGAGGCCCAACAAGGCCAAAACGGCTGTCCATTGCTGCCAATTAACCGGGTGAAATGGTTGTGCTCACGCGTGATGTGTTGACCCCATCGGGATAATGTTATGATGTGTTCACCTTGCTTGTAATGCTTTTTTCACGTTTCTTTGACCGGATTTTCGGAAAAACACAAATTCCTGCCTGACCTTTACTGTTTGCTTTACTGATTACTGATGCTTCACCTCTCCATTGTCTTTACCGTGTTCTTTATCGAAAATTCTTTCGAACCTTGTGTTTATTTGCGTTTTCTTTTTAGGTAAAGCAGATGCTTTCCTGATAAAAGGAAATAAAACATGCAGAGGGAAAGATTTCAGCGAAGCCATACGACTTTACACGGAAGGAATTGAGGTTAACTGCAAAGATGAGCTCCTTAAAGCCAAACTGTACAGCAACAGAGCGAAAGCATATTTTAGTTTCGGTGAGTTGTCTGAACTATTATCCATGTATTTATCAGGGAGGAGGCGGGAGTGGGAGCTGAGAGTGGGCCGACTCGTACAACTGGCAACAAATTTTTTGCGCAAAATTACAGCGGTCAGCGTATCTCGAAGAGAGTTAGGCTGTGCAAGCGAACTAACTTTTGCAACACCAGCGTGTTAAAAGTTCTTAGGTTTTTTTACAACTTCCAACTCGCAAACATCGGAAAAACCAATCTTACAAGCCAAATTCACGGGAGGACTGAAACTAGCATAGGATAGAGGCTGATGCATGGATATTTTTTACACATTAGCTTCCATTACATGCTCGTCCCAGTCTAACCACGTGAGAATATAAAAAATCAAAAGTCGATATAATAGTTGCAAATCAAAGAAAATTATGTACCAAGCTAATTTCCTCCGAATTGATATCTGATTATATGTAAATACTGTTTGGGAAGCCTACTTTAAACGCTGGTCAAGTCATTAAAATTAACAAATCGAAAGTGGTTCAGCGTTGTCTGTACTCTTATCGACAAAGATATTCGTCATCACAGTGGTCAAAATGTTGTGGACTCACGAGACGTAGCCGAGTGAGTCTACAACAAATTTTGACCACTTTGATGACGAATATCGTTGTCGATAAGAGTACAGACAACAATGAACCACTTTCGATTTGTTTTTTACCACAATATTCAACGCCAAAGAAAGTTTTTATTTCAGAGCGTGACCAAAATCATAAGTCAAAGAAAGAGCAAGCGTTGTCTATAACTTTCTCGCAATATGATTGGTTTATTTCCCAAAATGAGCGTTCCTGATTGGCTATTACATTACGTAACAAATTGACGCAAGCATGACGTGAGCAGCGTTGTCTAGACTCTTATCGACAACGGCAAATTAGCCAATCAGATTGCGAGATTACAAGCAATTGTGGTAAAAACGCCTTTTTCGGAAGACGACGTGATGAGGGCGTCAGACTGACTTGCGTTTTGTGCCTGGTTCCAATCCCGATCCGATCCCTTTTGGACTTGTATTCGGTGGTTCTGAAGTCAAGTCTACCATACTTTGTAATTAACCACCTGGTCGTGTCCTGCCAGTTAGAGTTCCTTAAGGACGGTGCCTACTAATTCAAAGGTATTTTTGCCCCGATTTGTGATTATGCAGGAAAGGTAGATCTTAACAAGTGTTATTGAAATCCAAAAAGAAAATTGGGGTAACCACGAATGATTTTTCAAAGATAATTCATGAACAATATTTGTACAAAGCTTTAAATGTATGGCGTTCTTTCTCAAATTGAAGCTTAATTATCTCTCAGAAATGTATGGTTACCCCCAATTTTCTTTTTGGATACTAAGGATACTTACTAAGATCTACTTTCTCCGGATAGTTTTCAACCGCGCTAAAATATCCCTGTACTAGTAAGCACCACCGATAGGAAACCCGAGTATCTTGAGATGCGCAGAACGTATGCGCAATAGCAATAGTAGGCACCGTCCTTAACCTCAATAATGCACGCATTGGTTCTCACTAGAGGACAGACGCATAGCTGACGTCACCATCAAAATTTTTTTGAATCTTTATTTTATAAAACAAATAGATTCCATGTTGCCTTGCGTCTGCTCAGTAATAGATACAGAAGACCTCCAAATTGTGATAAGAACATCAGTGACACACTCGACTATCGCCTCGTGTGCAACTTTTTTGTTCTTACCACATTTTGACGTCATCTGTGATGTATTAGTGAACAGACGCACGGCAACAGGGATTCTACTTGTTAAGCATACGCTAGCCTTCGTTGGCGCCCTGAAGAAGGCCCAAGGCTCAAAACGTCACCTCGCAAATCTTTCTTAAGGTGGTTAATTTACCTTCTTTAACTGGCAGGATAAAAACGAATTGTTCGTGTTATACTTCCCACCGACGCAGCACCAGAGTTTCTTTTGAAACCAACCCCATCCTTTCTTAAACGTGTTACATTTAATAGGCCATTTCCGAGTTCATGTCTGTCTTCTCTTCAAAACGAGTGTAAGTGCGAAGTTTTTATGATGGTATCACAAGAAAAACCTCGCACTTAGACTCGCTTTAAAGAGGACACAGACATGAACTCGGAAATGGCCTTCTGAACAGTTTCTTTCAGACTCTCAAAGTGGGATGCCTGTGGACTTCTTAGTAGCGAAATGAACCTCCAATATAAACAAAGTATTAAGATTTACAATAATCCTCTACGAGAAAAAAGAACGAAAGAAATCTCCTCGGCTTTATATGAATGCGTAAATGGGAGTAATCCCTCCGTTGGCTTGCCTAATACTTTAGAATAATATTTTCGTTGTTTCTGCCCAAAGTCCTCATCATCGTTTCTCCTACAGGGAATTACATTTATTCTCTGGAGGATGCAAAAGTGGCTACTGAGTTGCAACCATCTTTTGTGTTGGCGTACCTAAGCGGTAAGAACAAAGGAAACATTATTTTTGTCGATGCAGTAGTGCAACATTTGTCCATTTTATACAAAAAGACATTTTGCGAGATATTTGCATGGTCGGAGGGATAGGTATTTCCTTTTTAATTTATTGAAATCGACCTTCCTTCAAAAGCATGGCATGCATGCATGCATTGACTTTAATTTAGTTCTAGTCTAATCCTCCATCCTGAACATGGAAGTTTAATAGGTCAGTTTCGTATTCTAACTTTCGGCTTGTATTAAGCATGAAATGGAAGCTAATCTGGGGGATTCTTTTCACATGGAAATTATTTCCCCCGCATTAGCCTCCATTTCATGCTATTGTAGATCCAGTCTAACCGTGAGAATACGAAACTGGCCTATGGAGGATGCAGACTCGAATTTTCAGCCGAAAGCCTCGGATACAGGGTTTTTTTCATGGTAAAATGAAACTGAAGGCTAACAGAACAATTAACTCAAATATTTAGGGACATTTTTTAACATTATCAGTGTGGTTTATCACATGACGTCACGGTTGCCATGTTAGTGTCCTCAAACAGAGATACGGCAGCCATGTTGGTTTCCCGACCCAATCCTCCGGGAATTGAACTCCGGTATTATGCGTTTTCATATGGCTGTTGATCACGTGAGTGCGAATCAAAAATAGGCCATTTCTGAGTTCATGTCTGCCTCCTCTTCAAAGCGAGTCTAAGTTCGAAGGTTTTGTGATGGTAATTAGTTCTACTTTACATATGAATGAAAACTAATTTTCATAAGAAAAACTTCGCACTTAGACTCGCTTTGAAGAGGAGGCAGGCATGAACTCGGGAATGGTCTATTGCATGATACACTGAAGGACAACTTGAACTCAGTTTGTAGCCGAACTTAGTATACATTGTACCACACAACTTTAAGAACATGCTAAGAACGTCTTCAGGCTCAAATCGCCAAAAAAATGAGAACGTTCAGCCTCTGCCCCAAAATAAGACGTTCTTATAAAAAAGGAGCGTAGATTCAATTTTTAGTCTGATCGTCTGATCGTCGTGGGAAAGCGCGGCTTGCCATAGGTTTATCTGAACTATGTCCACCACGCTTTACCAAATTAAACATTCAAGTGTGACCTCAACCAAAAGGAGCCGTCGTGACACTTTACGTTATTCCTTTCAGTGCATTTTACGAACTTTTTAAACACGCACGCGATTGGTCAGTTTAACAAATTATGGCGTGATGTAAGAATAAGAAGAAGATATTTAGTTTTTGTTGAACAGCTGGCGTGGTGTTTACGTCATTTTGAGTCTTTTATGGGATTTGTACAACTTGCTACACGAGTAGCCTGCATGGCAGACGTATTTCCGTTTATCGTTTCTTTCCGCCACTTTTCCAAAAGCTAATACCAAACTCGGTCCGTTTTTATTAGGTGCAAGAGCGTGTTTTGAGCTGAGAGAGTTTGAGGAAGCCGTTACTTGGTGTGACAAGGGATTGGCAGTATCCTTTTAGTTTGTGAATGCTGACAGAGCAATAGTTAGAGCGAGGTTCAATGGAGTGTCGTAAAACCAAAACTAAAGTAATTGCTTTGGCCAATCAAAAAGGACGGAGTCAATCCAGTAAACCAATCAAAACTCGAAGTAATTACACGTAATTAACCGACACAAAGCGGGGGAACATGTGCACGTGCGAGACACGATTGGTTTTGGTTTCACTTTTGATTGGTTGAAAAAGTGGCGCGAGAACTTTGAAGCAATCACTGAGTGAAGTAATGCAAAACCAATGCAATTCGCTAATTACTTTCGACACTCAATTGAAAACCGCTCTAATCTTTATTTGTCATCAACAATTTAGAACAATTAGATACGCTAAAAACAAGTTCACAGTCTTAATTGAATTCAAGCAAAGTGATATGTAAAGAATTTAAAGTGGCTGAACGCAGTTTTGAAGGACGGCGCGTATTTAGAAAAAGCAAAAAAAAACCAAATCCTGTTTCGCGACTTTGGCGCGATGGTCTTGGAAATTCGATGTAAATTCGCTCCCATTTTGTAAACGTCATGGTGCTTTAGAAGTGAAAATAAATATACTGCGCGTGCGCATTAATTTGAGACCAACAACTGTTGGCTGTTTTACTAAATTTCTCGCCAAACCCGTCATTAGATTTTGCAGAAATTTGGAAATAAAATTGTTCCGAGAACAAATGAGTCGTTTCTCCCTCTCTATAATTTTATCCGTGAAGTGATCCCGCAGTCGGCTCAAGGTGTGTACCGGGTATGCCTTGGCGCGGAGTATGTGCAGTAAAGGGATGGGTGCCTGAGTAGCAAAAAGTACTCCAAAATTATGTATATACATCAAATTTGCTAGGTTTCGTTTGTTGGAATAGTTGCATTTTAACTGAGTATTTGTTAGCCCTTATGATCCATACATGCTACCCACAATCCTGGCCCTGGTTGCTCGAAGCATGGTTTGCGCTAACCAGCGTTAAATACCATGGAAACCTATAGGTTTTGATACCTCTAAATCAACGGTTAGCGCTAACAGGGCTTCGAGCAACCGGCCCCAGGACAAAATTTCTTGGGACACTTTTAACAATGAGCGCAAAAATCGCTTTTATTAAAGGTTTACAGTATAGGGCGGTTTTCAATTGAGTGTCGAAAGCGAATTGCTTTGGTTTATGATTACTTCACTCAGTGATTGGTTCAAAGTTCTTGCGCCACTTTTTCAGCCAATCAAAAGTAAAACCAAAACCAATCGTGGTTCGCGCGTGCACATTTTCCCGCGCCTTGTGTCGGCTACATGTAATTACTTCGAGTTTTGATTGGTTTGCCGGATTGTCTCCATCCTTTTTGATTGGCCAAATTAATTACTTTGGTTTTGGTTTTACGAAACTCGATTAAAACTCACTCTCTTTATAATCAGTTCCCCTCATAATGGCCTCCTAAGTGCCCTTCCCCTAGAAATGTTGAAACAAACTGCAGCATTTCAGAATGTTTCGCGGATTCCAATCAACATTGAAAAGGGGAAGAGGGGACTTTATGATAGATGGCCTTAACATATGTTCATTTTCAACCATTTTAGCTCAAGTGTCCCAAGGGTTTTGTCTAGGATTGCAGGTAGAGGTTTTCGAATTAACGGCGGATAGCGCTTTCCGCTGGATAAATAGCTGATGCGCTTATTCGCTGAATAATGACTACGCCAGTTAACAACGGGAGCCCGACCTTTTCGACCCAGCGTAACATCTTACGAACGGAATGCTACTTACGCAAGTTGTTTCAACAAAGATTTGACGCTTTTGCAGAGAAAATAAAGCCAAAGTCGTTCACTTTTTAGTTAAAACAGACTTAACTGATTAGAGTGTAATGTGAAGTGCTACGTTTCTACCCCATATGAATCATGTGAGCGTTAGCCCTACTGATGGAAATGTTCAAATATAAGTGCTACACGGCCAACGTTTGCAAAAACGTAATCCTTCCTTTTACTTGTACATGTTCATTGCCGTGACTAAGATCTTCAGTTCCCACGGCCTGCTCCCGTCTGACCTTGTAGCTCAGTCGGTAGAACAGCGGTGATTTAACCCGAAGGTCGTGGGTTCAATTCCCACCCTGCTCAGAGTTTTTCTCTGTCCTTGTGTGGGCCCATTTCCATCGGTAGGGCTAACGCTCACATGGGGTAGAAACTTAGCACTTCACATTACACTCTAATCAGTTAAGTCTGTTCTAATATAAGTGTTATACGGCCAACGTTTGCAAAAACGTAATCCTTCCTTGCACTTTTTAGTTAGTCTATTTTAAGCTTAACTCATCTGACTAGATTGACAACGAGAAGCGGAATTTATTGGAGCTAAAGGAGAGGTCTCTCAAGGAAATAACCAAGTCACAAGATAAGGCCGAAGTGAAAGATGCGAGTAAATCATCCAACACACGATCAATGACTGAAGTCGCACCGGAGGAAGATGCCAACGACGTCAATTTAAGAAGTAAGAAGTGAAGGAAACATGATTCAAGATTGGAGCGGTTTTCAATTGAGTGTCGTAAAACAAATACCAAAGTAATTACTTCGACCAATCACGGCAGGTGCACACAGCGCGATGAACCAATCCAAATTCGTAGCAATTCCACGTTCATGTCTGTCTGTTCTTCAAAGCAAATGTAAGTGCGATTTTTTTTCTTATGAAAATTCGTCATCATTCATATAAAGTAGAATAATTACCATCACAAAGACTCCGTACTTAGACTCGCTTTGAAGAGGAGGCAGACATGAATTTGGAGATGGCCTACTGCAATCGCCTAATTACCTTCGACTGTCTAATAAGCAATTATGTTAGTGAGCAGATCGCTCTTGTTACAGTTTATAAAAACGTACTTTTTTAGTAATCAAAACCGGTAGGTGTTTAAGTGTTTGTATGAGCATTGGCCGTCAAATAAATGCGTCGATCGCCGGTTCCCTGCACAGAAAATTAGGGAGCTTAAGATTTTACGACGGCGACGGCAACAACAACGGCGCAAAACAATGATACCATTGATTAAAAGAGCATAAATAATCGTGCACGTGCAGCGCGGATTTTAGGACAGATTCTTGCTGTACTCTGCGTTAGGACGACGTGAAATTACCAAATTTGAGGTTTTGTTGCATGCAACAGAGAATCTTTCATTCTCTATTTTCACTTTGTAACTGCTCGTACAAATTTATTTTTAGGACACTGCGCCCAAATTGTAAGAAGTGAACGATATAGAATAACCGCGAAAAATTATGATAAAGCAAAGTGATATTTCGAGGTGACGTTTTCGTTGAAGTCGCCGTCGTAGATCTTAAGGTCCTTATTATATATGCCTAATAGGTACTCGTAAAAAAAATGAGTCAGTTAGCTGTGCAGTTCACGGGAAAGAATTGCGAACTAGAAACGCAAAACTGTATCAGTGAAGGTGTGACCTTAAAAGTTGGCCGATGGAATCCTTTGCCCACTTTATTCAGTTTTCAGTTCGATTTATAATGAGCATTAAAAGTAATTATGCGATCGAGATAGCAATGTTTTGTCATCGGCTTACAAAAGGTCGCGCCAATTGCAAACCATTTAACTGAAACGTGAATGCGCGCGTTGTCGTCCGTTTTGATCAACGGGTAACTAACGCTTAAAGATTTTGAATCTCTCTCCCTTTTCCCCATCAAGAAGGCCTCTCGGGGGAGGTCTTGTCCTTGAGTTTAAGTTTTCACTCTTTATAGGCCACTTCGGAAAATACCATAATATTCTTTGTTTGTCCCTCCAAATTTTGCATAAGCATTGTTTCCAGTTGCTCTTGGGACTTACAATGGTCCCAAGAGAAAACAAAAACAATAGTTGTGCAAAATTTTGGGGTACAAGCAAAGAGTATTATGGTATTTTCCGAAGTGGACTATTCCTCTTTTCCCAATACTGAACGTACTCCCGGACTTTTAATCATTTTCTCTTCTTATCTGAAATACATGTCTTTGAACCCATGTTTTCCGGATAGGATACCCTTATGCCAAATCTTAGTATCTGACTCTTCTTCCAGTGGAGTTCTTTGACTTCTTTTCAACGGACGCGCACCTATCTATCTAAAAACCGCCCGCCAGGCATTTGAACCAATGAGAGCCAGGTTATGGTTTTTGAAAACAGGTTAAGAATGACGTCACGGCTATTACATGGGGTTGTTATAGCAACGGGTCTCAGTCTGAAGTGTCCCGCTTAAGAGATATACTCATTTTAACTACCACTAAGTACACTAATGTCAAAGGCGTTTACCATTAAATGACTATGTTATGATAGATCTTGCTGAAACATTTAATTTTTTCACATAAGTCGAGGTTTTAAGATTTAAAATTTAAAAAAAGGTGGGACTCGGACATACAAAAGTGCCGGTGTTTCAGGAAATGAATTAACGCTCCAAATGCCTTTGTTTTAACTTTCGTTGTTTCAGCAATAGCAGAGCTTTTCAAGAATGAAGGCGACGATGAATTAAAAAAGAAGGACTCAAATAATGCGATTCACCTTTACTCAGAAGGCATCAAAGTGCGTTGCAAAGATGGTGAATTAAAGGCCAAACTTTACAGGAACAGGTCGGCAGCCCATTTTAAACTTGGTGAGGAATTTGTAAGGTCCTTCGCTTTTTATATTAGGTTCTCGGTGAAAAAAATGGAATTGCTGTTTTTATGAAATGGACCGAGTATTCGGGGGTGTATCATACGCGATCAGAAAGCTACATTTCGATTCAAGATGTACCGTTTTTGAAAATACCAGCCCAACTTCTTCAAAACTTGTTTCTTGGCAAGAGACGTTTTAGACCCGATTGATTTTCTCTTTGTCAACCAGGCGAATATAATTTTAGTTGTATAAATACAAGTACGATTCGCCTTCGCAGTCTTCTTGCTGTTAAGGCGCTAGTTCAGGCGTTAGATAGCCCGCAACATAGCGGCAAAATGATAAGGCGGAGTGCTTACGAGAGAACACGTACCCACGCGAGCCGCACAGGTTCTCATCCTTTTCACACGCAGAGTATTAAACCTGCCATACAGGTAGACCTTTTCTTATCAATTTAAGTCTATCTCCACTCCTCTCTCCCAGGTAACTACCACGATTCACTGAGGGACGCAAAGATTGCTGTTGAATTACAGCCTTCCTTTGTCAAGACAATTGTTCGGGGTAAGTTTCGCTAATTTATACATCCAGTTATTTGTCTATCTATCCTTCCGTTAGTTTGTTTGTTCTTTCGTCTCTTTCGTCATTCGTTCGTTCGCTTGTTAGTTTGTTGGTTCAGTGATTGGTTGATTCGTTCGTTCGTTCGTTCGTTCGTTCGTTTGTGCGCTCGTTCATTCGATCCTTCCGTCCTTCGTTCATTCATTATCTTCTTCTCTCGCCTCGGCGTACCTGGACTTTTAACACTGTTTCGCGCTTTGACCTGTGTCAGTAAGAGACACATCTCTTTCAGTCGCTACCTTGTGTTCTCGATTAAACACCACGTCGGCTGTTGCAGTTTTTATGCGCTGCGAGTGTGCGGCTTATATAAAGGCAGCCCTTTTAACGAACACCTTCTTTAGGGTATAGCCAGTCCGCCCTCTACTGTTCCTTCATATCTTTTTCTCGACTGTCTCCCGTTCCCCCTCTGCCACATTTCCTATTTTGGCCACGGATGTTGAAAATACCCTTAAAAAAGCTCTTGCCTCTGCATTATCTTGGAATATGGAAGTCCCATATTGGCAAAGTGGACATGAAACGACTTTCTTAGCAAACGATGACTGCTAGATACCTGAGTAGTTGTACTGAAGCCTAAGAAAAGTCCAGGAGTTTTTAACTGCCGTTAAAGATTATATTTGTGATGTTGTCACCCTTAAGGAGTCTCAAACCAATTTCAATACTTCAAGAAACTGTACTATATACAAGGACTGACATGACTCTATGACATTGTATCAACAAGCAGTTATGTTTTGGTTTCATATGAAAGAAAACCATTGCGCCCTAGGGATTTACTGTTGTATGCTAACGTTGTCGTCAAAACCTTGAATTTGGTTACTTCACGTTGTTGACCAGGGTGGGAATTGAACCCACGACCTTCGGGTTAGATCACTGCTGCTCTACCGACTGAGCTACAAGGTCAGACGGGAGCAGGCCGTGGGAACTGAAGATGTTGAGTCACGGCAATGAACATGTACAAATACAAGGAAGGATTACATGGTTCATGGTTCATATGGGGGTAGAAAACTAGCACTTCAAATTACACTCTAATCAGTTAAGTCTGTTCAAATGTAAGTGCTACACGGCCAACGTTTGCAAAAACGTAATCCTTGCTTGTACTTGTGCATGTTCATTGCCGTGACTTTAACATCTTCAGTTCCCACGGCCTGCTCCCGTCTGACCTTGTAGCTCAGTCGGTAGAGTAGCAGTGATCTAACCCGAAGGTCGTGGGTTCAATTCACACCCTCACGCTCTTAAGGTCTAAGGTCTTGTCTGTTTCGAGAATTTCCAGTCGTTGATTAAAAAGGGTTAGGGTTAAGGTTAGGGACCAACGACACACAACCCACGACTCACGACCCACCCACCCACGCCGATTATGCACTCTCCATCCAGGAAAGAGTGAAGCAATGCTGCTTTGTAGGGGAATCCCAATGGAGCCGATTGCCCCGATGTTATTGGGCGACTCCAGTATAAAATGCACGCGTGTTAGGTTTGACAATTGACCACAAGTTAACCTGGGATACAGATGTGATGGATGTTAAAAAGAGTGTTGTTACCAAACTGGACATGTTAAAACGATCTAAATTCTTGCCAAAAAGCGTTTAACGAGACTTTTAATTTAAGGTTATTTTACCCTCAGTCAAATACGAACTTGTTATGTGCGGGGCGTGTTGTGACTCAAACCTACTCGATTCGATTGAAAGACTTCATTGTAGAGCATCTCGAATCATCTTTAACTTACCTAGAGACATGTCTTCAAAAAAGGTGCTTGCCAACTATCGGTGGCCTACCATTTTTAAAGCACACAATGAGCGCCTGCCTGAATTGTTGTCTAAAAATATTTACATAGAAAGACGAAATGGATATTCATAACGGGGTGGGGACTGCTTATCATTTCCAAGATTCGAAACTAGATTCATGAAGGATTCGCTGGCTTACGGAAGCACCGCTCTGTAGAGTGCGATCTGTTTTAACGAGAACGGAATTTCGCATTAAAGCAATAAAGACCTGAATCTAATAAGAACAAAAGATTATTTTAAGGATTTTAAATTCGACACTACCTCCGCCTCAACTACGCGGTACAGAAATGCCGATTTTATTTACAATTGGTGATTTATTAGTCGACAATCTTGTAAATATTCTTAACATTAGAACGGTATGATTACCTATGCATAACTTTAGCGATATTTTATGTCATAGAATTAAGTTTGATTCTACTATTTAAATGATAATTTATGAGTTAACAATCTTGAAAAATACTTAATAATGTAGTGATATTTTCTCTCACAAAATTATGATTTACTTTACGATTTAATTACTTATACACGACCCCACAAGCTTATATCTTTAATTTTCATCGTGTTTAAGTAAAGGTCATCTATCTACTAGGTGCAAGAGCTTGTGTTCAGCTGAATCGACTTGAGGAAGCCATCACTTGGTGTGATAAAGGATTGGAAGTATCCTTCATAATAACTTGACATTGATGATTTATTCCGTTTGAACAGAAGTGGTGTACTAGAAAATACACCACACCTGAAAATCATTCGAAACTTTACCTAGCCAAATCTGTCGTGACGTAATATCCATAGTTTCCACTTTGATGGTTATTCGGGAGTTTAAGCATGCGAAGTTTTTGAGCCGCGGACAGCAAGCGAAAGTGGGCTGTTTTCCACTTTAACTTGTCTTGTCACTGCTACCTTTATATTGCTAAGTTTCCGGCTTTCTTCCGTTAGAGATGATTAGGTTAAAAATCTGGGACTACTCTCCAGGCATGCGAAATTTTCATTTCCGGTTGCAGTCCGCGTCTCAAAGACGTCGCGTGGTAAACCTCCCTGTTCATGTTCCTTTCACGAGCACTTTTCGATCAATTGCAGTCGTTTTAACAGTTAAATTTTTGAGAAAAATCTTGACAAAGATAAGATCGACAAGAATAATCAGCAGCTACTTGAGTTAAGGATCAGCTTTGTCGAAGAACAAGGCCGACGACCAAATCTGCAAGGGAAAAACAAGATGGAGGACTTGTCAAAAACTGAGACAGTGAGAGGAATCTATGGATTTTATCTGAGTCACATTCACATTTTGGGAGGCGCAGGGCCTCATGGTTAGTGCGCTCGACTCCGGAGCGATTGGTCCGGGTTCGGGCCCTGGCCGGGGACATTGTGTTGTCTTCTTGGCAAGACACTTTACTCTCACGGTGCCTCTCTCCACCCAGGTGTATAAATGGGTACCGGCGAATTTAATACTGGGGGTAGCCCTGCGTTGGACTAGTATCCCATCCAGGGGGGAGTAGAAATACTCCTATTCGCTTCATGCTACAGAAACCGGGATAAGCTCCGGCCTAATGGGCCACTTGGCACGTAAGCAGACTTTACCTTACATTCACATTTTAGTTTCATTCTTTTCTTAGTCTTTTGTTATATTGGAAACGCACTTAGCTAGCAAGTTAGTTAACACCCACTTCGCTTACGTATTCTAAAAAAGACAATTCCGAAAACAGCTAGAACAAAATGTAGGAAACCGGCACGAGTTATAGATGAAAGAAGCCGTGAACCACGCACTGAGCTCGACAATTTAAGCAAGTACAAGGAAAGGTTACGTTTATACAAACGTTGGCCGTGTAGCACTTATATTTTAAACAGAGTTAACTGAATAGAGTGTAATGTGAAGTGCTAGATTTCTATCCCATATGAACCATGTGAGCGTTAGCCCTACTGATGGAAATGGGCCCACACAAGGACAGAGAAAAACTCTGACCAGGGTGGGAAATGAACCCTGGGAAATCCCACCCTGGTCAGAGTTTTTCTCTGTCCTTGTGTGGGCCCATTTCCATCAGTAGGGCTAACGCTCACATGGTTCATATGGGATAGAAATCTAGCACTTCACATTACACTCTATTCAGTTAACTCAATTTCAGCAAGTGTCTCCTATAGACAACTGAAATGAATCCCGTTGAAGACACCTGAAATTGTCCAGCTAGGTGGAGGATCTCTTCTCTCCTTCGAAAACAGAACAATCATTATTAAGGAGGCTCCAAAGGGTCCTCCACAGGTCACAGTGGGTTCCCAATGGAAAATGAACGTTTTGATATCAATCAAATGCTATTGTCAGGCAATTTTTTTAGGGGTATCCGCGAGTACCCAATTGTTGCCATGCCAACGGTACAGCGCTGATAAAAAAAACCCTCCAAAATTCACTTTTTGGAAAATATCTTAAAATTAACATGGTGACCTTGTATGTTTTTCACATTTCGGAAACCTTATTAAGTTCTAACGCAATACATGTACGTAGTATGAAAATTCCAAATCGAACATGAACTACTGTTTTCATTTCTTCTTTTAGAGAAAAGGCGCTAATGTGACCCAATTCGACCCAGGTACAAGCAACAGGTGTAATACTTTTGGTCAACCAGGAGGCTGCCACCCTTATTTCAATGCAGACATAGAAGATCATGAGCGGAAGCTAAAACTTGCAGAGGAGACTGGAGACAAAAGAAGCGAGGGTTTGGCATGTGTCAGTTTAGGTAATGCCTATCAGAGGCGTGGAAATTTTAAAAAAGCTAAAGAATACCATGAACGCGATCATGAAATAGCAAAAGATTTGAAGGACTTGGTGGCAGAAGGTAGGGCTTGTTGTAATATAGGCAACGCTTATTACGGCCTCGGCGATTTCAAAAGAGCCATATCGTACCACACGCGAGACCTGCAAATCGCCAAAGACCTGGGAGACGTTAGAGGGGAAGGAATAGCTTACAGTCATCTTGGCGTCAATTACTGCAGTCTTGGATATTTTAAAAAGGCAATAGATTATCACGAGCGTTCCTTGGAAATCGCAACGAGTGTGGGAGACACGAAAAGTGAAGGAAACGCTTACGGTAATCTCGGCAGCGTTTATTACAATCTCGGAGATTTCAGAAAAGCCGTAGAGTACCACGAGTGGAGTTTGCAAATGTCGAAAGATATCAACGACGTTGCTGGGGAAGGAGAGATGTATTGTAACCTGGGCAGTGACTATCACCGTCTTGGTGACTTAAAAAAAGCCCTAGACTATCATAAACTCGACCTTGAAATCTCACAAGAGTTGGGAAATGTGTCTGGTGAGGGAAGCGCTTATTGTAACATAGGTAATGTTTACCACGATATGGGAGATTTCCAAAAAGCCTTGGTCTACCATGAACGTCACCTTGAAATAGCAAAAGTAGTGGGTGACGTTGCTAGTGAAGGAATGGCGTATAACAACCTTGGCGTTGCTTATTTAAATCTCGGTGACTTCACAAAGGCCAAAGATTACCTACAAAGGTATTTGACAATCGTCAAAAAAGTGGGAGATCTGGCGGGTGAAGGAAAGGTCCTTGGCAACTTGGCCACCGTCTATCAAAATCTCGGCGATTCCAGCAAGGCAGTAGTCTACCTTAAGCGGCAATTAGAAATCGCAAAGGATGTTGGAAACTTGCACTCTGAGGGTACAGCATATGGCAATCTAGGCATCGCTTGTCGTCGTCTTGGTGATTTAAAGAAGGCCATACACTATCATGAGCTACAACTGGAAATCGCCAAAAACACAGGGGTCACTGATTCACAAGCAACGGCATGTTGCAATCTGGGCAACGCGTACATGGAACTTGGAGACTTTCAAAAAGCCATACATTTCCTGGACAGGGCCTTGGAGACTGCAAAACAACTTGGAAATAAAGCCACGGAAGGAAAAATTTATGGAAACTTCGGCAACGCTTACTACAGTCTTGGAAACATCCGAGAGGCTATACGTTACCACGAACTACACCTTAAAATTTCGACGGAAGTCGGAGATGTTTACGGTGAGGGTAAAGCGTACGGTAACCTTGGCGCTGCCTATCACAATCTCGGGGATTTCCGGAAAGCTATCGACTACGACGAACGTCTTCTTGAAATCGCAAAGCGGATAGGAGACGTGGCGGATGAAGGAGTGGCATACGCTAACTTGGGCAACGCGTATGACAGTCTTGGAGATTTTAAACAAGCCATTGAATATCACAAACGTGACCTTGAGATTGCTAAAAAACTGGGTGACATCTCTGGAGAGGGCGTTGCATATGGAAATTTAGGCAACTGTTATCATGGTTTGGGTGATTTCCAAAAAGCAGTAGAGTACTACGAATGGCACCTAAAACTCGCAAAGAATGTGGGAGACAAAGCAAATGAAGGAAAAGCGTATGGCAGCTTAGGCAGCGCTTATGATAGTTTGGGGAATTATCCGGAGGCCATAGAGTACCATGAACGCTGCAAGCAAATAGCAGAAGAAATGGGAGATAAGGCGGGTAAAGGAATCGCTCTTGGTAATTTAGGTCGGGCTCATTACAGTCGCAGAGATTTTACCAAAGCTATAGAATTTTTCAAACGCTTCTTAGAAATCGCCAAAGAAAGCGGCGCAGTTGAGAATGAAGGAAAAGCCTACAGTGGTCTCGGTGTGTCCTACTTTCGTCTAGGTAATTACCAGAAAGCCATGGAGTGCCATGATCATTATATGGAAATATCCAAACGAGTGGGGGACAAAGTTGGCGTTGGAGTAGCATCTTTCAATCGCGGTGAAGTCTATCAAGCGCTGGGATCTTTGAGCGAGGCTACCAATTGCTATCATCAAAGTGTAGCTGTATTTAATGACGTTAGGACTCATCTTGGGTTTAATGATGAGTGGAAAATGAGCTTACGCGACACGCGTCACACTGTCTACGTGAGTTTGTGGTATCTGTTAGTGGAGCAAGGAAAAATCATGGAGGCTGTTGAGGCCGCTGAGCAAGGGCGTGCCCAAGCTCTTAAAGATCTCTTGCAGTTGAATTACGCGTCTGAAGAAAAACCAACTGATGCAGGAACCACAAGTGAAACTCTCGACGATTTATTGGAGTGTATTCCGTCGAGCACAGTTTTTATGGCACTGGTGAAGAAAGAAGTGTTTTTCTGGGTTTTCCAGAAAGGAAAAGCTGTTCAGTTGAGAAGAAAAGAAATCGAGAGTTGTGATCACGAGACCAACACATTTTTGCTGTCTTTGATGAAGAAGACTTGGAAAGAAATTGATGTAAGAGCTGCTGTCAAGTGTGAGGATCGTTCCTTGGATGTGGAGAGGGTTGTAAATGCTTCAGATGAAAGCCCCTCTTCGGAAGAGATGACTGGGACCAAATCCCATTGTTTTCAGAAAAGTTCGCTGCACATCCTGAACGAAATTATCATTGATCCTATCAAAGATACACTGTATGGCGATGAGGTCGTTTTCGTTCCCGAGGGTCCGTTGTGTTTGGCTCCTTTTGCTGCATTCATGAACGAAGATTCAAAATACCTCGGCGAATCTTTCCGAGTCCGCGTGATTCCATCATTGACGAGTTTGAAGCTGATCGCCGATTGCCCCGCAGATTATCACAGCAAGACTGGTGCGCTTCTAGTGGGTGACCCCTGGGTACAAGAGGTCGACTATCAGGGGTGCGAGTTATCACAGCTGCCTTGCGCCCGAGAGGAAGTTCAAATGATTGGAAGAATACTCGGCGCTGTGCCTCTTATCGGAGAACAAGCAACAAAGGAACAAGTGCTAAAAAGTCTCTCCTCGGTTGCTTTGGTTCATATTGCAGCTCATGGTAAAATGGGAACGGGAGAAATAGCTTTAGCACCGAATCCCAGCCGGAAAACGCAGGTTCCAGTGGAAGAAGACTTCCTTTTAACAATGAGGGATGTATTGAATGTTCAGATGCGCGCACAATTGGTTGTGCTAAGCTGCTGCCATAGTGCTCGTGGGGAGATCAAGGCTGAGGGCGTGGTCGGTATCGCCAGAGCATTTTTGGGTGCCGGCGCTCGATCTGTTCTAGTGTCTTTGTGGGCGATTGATGATGATGCTACCCTGGGGTTCATGAAGATTTTTTACCAGCTCTTATTATGCGGTAAAAGCGCCAGCGAAGCGCTGAATCAAACCATGAAATGTATGAGGGAATCTGACCAATTTCAACAAGTAAAGCACTGGGCTCCCTTTGTCCTTATTGGCGATGATGTTACATTGGTGTTTGGCGCTGACAACTAGCAAATTCGCATTGTAAGTACACGATCACTAACTTAATGACTATAAGAAATGTTGGACACTGACTGGACAAATTCCTGATTGCAATTTCAGCATATTTTGATCACTAACTTGGTTACATATTTTTCTTGAATTAACTTTATTATCTTTTTGGAACGTTTTCAAGTTATATACCTGACCATGACAAATACTTTTGTAAGATTTTTGTTTATTCACAATGTCCTATTCCTCCATTCTTATGTATTCCAGTTCAGTCCAATCAATACGTGCAAATGCACAATACCAAATTTTCTGAGAAATCAAGACAATCCGAGGAAACACATCTTCTCAAAGATCTTAGAAAGACCTGGAAGGACAGAAATGGGTCTATAGTTGTATAACATAGAGGAGGCATCACATAATGGTCATTGCAAGGCTGCTGCCTAAGAAAATTTTAAAGGGGCCCTCATAGCTAAACGCTGAGAACTTAGGAGCCCAACATATGAAGTGAAAGGTGTTGCTGTGAAAAATTAAGGCGCCCAGAGCTATTCTTTGGGAGCCCCAGGCTACCGGGCTCCTGTTAGGCAACAGCCTTGCATTGTGACATGAGAGAATAATAGATAACAAAATATTAATATGAGCTTAATTTAAACCCCTAGCAAATCAGTCTTCTTTTACAGGAGAAAAACAAATGCTATCAACAACCTCACATTTGCTATTTTTTAGGGAAGAGATTATGCCGGCAACTTCAGAAGGAGAAATAGGAGTAAGAAAGAAACATTCTGGATTGTGACCACATCTTTGAGTGAATTGAGTCGAAGGAATAATATTTGCCCGAGAGGGTCCTATGTTAGCAAAGACATTATTGAGCTGTTCTGTCAGAGTATGTTCCTGTACTATTTGTCATGTTACTAAAATGTTGGTGAGGTTTTTTTTCTTAGAGATAATCTGGCAGGTGCAGAACACAGGTCACAGGTCATTGTTTTACCAGTACACCAGTACAAAAACAATCCTAAACATTCATTAAAGCTAACCTTAGGCCTAATTAGTTTTAGGCCTAATGTTAGCATTGGGGGTATTACTAAACCACGAAACACGAAAACACCATGTATGACCCCACCATACATTGAATACTAACCGACAAAAGTTGGATTTGAGATTAAATATCGTTTTAGGCCTAAAACATTATTGCTCCTTGTCTCAATCTTAATCTGAATCTTAATCTTAATGTCAATTAATTGGAGCAATAACGTTTTAGGCCTAATTAGGGATATTTAATCTTAAAATCCAACCTTCGTCGGTTCGTATTCAATGTACTGTGGGGTCACACATGGTGTTTTGGTGTTTCGTCTCGCTGTTTCGTGGTTTAGTAATGTCCTAATAATTGGTAAACGGTTAGCGTTGTTTCTGTTTTGGTAAAGCAATGACCTGTGACTTGTGTTTTGTACCTGCCTGAGATAATCTGTTTAATCACTGATTGTGTTCTTCTCAAGTTTGAACTAGAAGAAACTCAGAAACTAAATTATTATGAAAGAACTTTTTTCTGGCAAGTTTGACGAGAAAATTGTATTTGTAACAATATTATTTTGTTGCATTTAGACTCTTTGAGAGTTGTAGGCTTTGTAGAGAGAATTCTCTCCTTTGCAAGGTTTTGAAACAAGTGCAGATTAGGAATACACAGGTTTAAGTGGGAATGAGTTACGATTACGGTACCCACAAGTCAGATGACTTGAAAATGTGTCATAAAAAATGTTCGCAGGGTTGATGTTATAGATTTATGACCAATCAATATTTTTCAATTTATACCGTAAGTCTGGGATTGTTGTGGAGTCAATGTCGTACCACTCTCCTTTGATATAGTGGGTCAACAACTACTCGACTGGGGAATTTGGGAGTCAAGTTCATGTTATTAATCAGAGTTAAAGTCGAAAAAGTTATAATAATAATGATGATGATGATGACGATGACAATGATGATTTTAATAATAATGATGAATTTTATCTAAGTGTCAACTGTATTTAGCGTTGAGGAGCTAATTGGGAACAGTGTACAGAAATAAAATCAAGCGATAAATACATCTTATTCGATCGTTTAACATATAATACGCGCGGATATTTTACGAGTTGCGTAGTATTTTTCCGAGCCCTGCAGGGGCGAGGAAAAATGCGAGCAATGAGCAAAATGTCCACGAGTATTATATGTTTAAAATCACCCATAAGATAAGACAGCATAATTATTCTTAAAGCTGATAGTTGATAGGAAACTCTCCATTCTCTATTTTCGAATTTCCCATGGGGGGCAAACAAAGTGTATTATGGGGAATTCGAAAATAGAGAATAGAGTTATTGAGGGCGACTGGAAAAGCCGAAGTCCGGAACCGGAATAAGAACAAGAAAGGTCGATGTTATCCAGTCGTTTTATTTCAGCTAAAAGAGTTGAATGTTATATTACACACTTTAAACTGCAAAATCGGTTTTTACGGATATTGTTGTGACTAAAAAGTTCGTACCACTGGCGTCACTCTTGTTTTGAACGGCTTAAGTTACACATTGAGACTCCTCCTTGTCCCTTGGTGGCGTGGGAGCGAAGTTGTTACTGAAGCCATGGATGAAAGGAGTCCAGAAAAGAAAAGTGAAAGACAAAAGAAATTCACCTTATTTATTGTAGTAAAATGTTAAGGTAGACAACTACCAACCTCGTCTTCCAGATCTCGCCGCATTGGAGATCGAGAAGAAACACGGGAAAGGTGAGCACTATGTGGCACCCTCCCTAGTTCCCTTCTCCGCGCAGCTTGGTCACTTGCTTCTCTTCGCTTCCCTCTCCCATTGCGCTTGCTACGCAGGCTAAAGATTAATCGTCAGTACTGTACACAGTTTTCAGTGATCAAACACCTCTGAGCTGACAGCAGTAAACAAACAAGCCTTGCAAACAATAACCAACAATTTTAATAAACAACTAAAACTGAAATTACATACACAGTAATCTCTTTCACAACATTTTCCGTTTGACTGACAATCTTTACTCCCTCTCTCTTCAGTTTAGAACAACAGCAAAATCTTACTAATTAAAAAGTCAACCTAAGACGTAGTAAAGTCCCTTACTCGACTGCAATTTCATTGTCGAACAAAGCAGCTCATGACTGGACATAGCTTGGACATCCATTTCAAACAAAAAGCCTATAAATGTGATTGTTGAAATACGTCAGGATCCCCGTCAACACGGAATTGTAAACGTTTTCAGGCCTTCGTTTTTCAGCGAGTTTTACAAAATATGTGAGGCAGCGAGGCATATATTAGTATAGGTAATCACATGATTTCGAGTGCAATTGAGAATAAATAAGCACTTTTAAATTTTTCAAATACTACAAATTGCACTCGTCCTACGGGCTTGTCCAATTTGTAGTATTTGAAAAAATTTACAAGTGCTTATTTATTCCAAATTGCACGAGAAAAATTATGTGATTTCTTATTATCATATGGCCCGTAAGGCCCCGCGCGCGCTTTCATTGTAAAACTATTGAGGAAATGGCCGTATGAGGGCCGTACGCATCA
Source organism: Montipora capricornis (assembly GCF_036669925.1). Lineage (NCBI taxonomy): Eukaryota > Metazoa > Cnidaria > Anthozoa > Scleractinia > Acroporidae > Montipora > Montipora capricornis. Next base: position 39,149,211 of record NC_090895.1, on the reverse strand, counting down.
GCGCGAGCAGGGCCGGAAAAAGCCGCACGGCCCTGCTAGGAACACGTACTGCTCAGCGCCATGCAATTTTAGAGGATTTTGAGTGCCCAAAGTTTTGTGTAAAGAGCCCATATGATAAAATGCTTATTAACTGAGTTTAGGTCGGACCAGACGGGAAAATATTTGGCCCGAGGTCATGGGGAACGGACCTCGCTGCGCTCGGTCCGTACATCATGACCTCGGGCCAAATATTTTCTCGTCCGGCCCTGCCACACAGTCAATAAGTACATAGTATTATATTTTTGCACTGGTGTATTACACTTTTTGCACTGTGTTACACTTAAACTGCACTGCTCTCAGCCAATCAGAATCGAGTAATCTTTTCATGTATGTTATTAAGAAGAAAAACATTACCTGAAAGCTAACCGTTGTAAATAAATTTGTTGTCTCTCGCTCTATTTCTCTCAGCTTTATGGAGATTTTCATTAGCCTTTATTGAAAGTTTCGCTTCTTTTCCTTCCTCGGCTTCTCTCGAGGCGTTCTTCACTTAAATTTGTCAAATTTCGTCGCCTCTTCTCTCGTTCTCTTTCCTGCTCTTTATCCAGTTGCCCGTCACTAATATGATTTCCCGCCCGAAAATCGCGAGCGGGTTGCCAAATGCCACGCTGCCACGCGATTTCCCGCGAAGGAAAATTGCCCGAACACTCCCGTTCGCCAGAGGCTCTTTTGCCTCCCCATCTCCACCCCTACAGTCTATACGGGCGGATGGACGGTGGCGACGTCATAACCTGTCTAGCGCCTGAACCTGGAACGCCGCTACGAAAGACTTCTTTTACTTCCGGTTCTCTCCAAATTTGGTGTCTTCATTGTGAATAGGTTAAGCCAATCATCTACCAAGTTCTATCCTGGAAACTTGAGTAAGTCATATACAACAGCCCTTACAAGGCGTACGAAAATGGTCACCTCGCGAAAGGGCTTTATGTACAAAATTGCAGTTTAAAGGAGTGTTCGAAATGATTTTTCACGGGAGAACCACTGCTAAAGGATGGGAAAAATATCAGAGAAACAATTTCAAGCAATTTTAGAACGGCAGCTAGAAAATGACATCGAGAAATTGAGGTTAGTGATGAACGTGAACATTCGCGTACAAGCCATTATTTTGAGCACATGCCACAGTACTTACACATACAAGACATTTTACAGAAATATACGAGGAATGAGAGAGAATTATAGCAATAATACGAAAAATAAATGTACGTGTAAATAAGTAAATAAATAAGAACTTGCATTACATTGAATTTATTTTATTTATTTATTACTTGCCACAATACAATTACATATTGTACATTGTTATGAAAACAGTGGAGCTAACAAATTATGGTGAGGAAGCCAAAAAGAAACTAAAATGTTCCGTGTTTAATTTCATTATTAAGGGTGTCTATATCTGAGTAAAGAGTTGTGAAAGCAGAAAAGTGCAGGCCAAGGCGAAACGCTACTGATAAAAAGATTAAATGAATTCGTAAATAAAACACTATGCCAATTTACTGGAGTATACAAAAATTTGGTTTTATCAACGGAGTTGATAATGTAAATTGGCCACCGTACAGAGATTCTAAAAGCTGACGTTTCGAGCGTTAGCCCTTCGTCAGAGCGAATCGAGGGATTATGGGTTACGTGTAGTTTTTATAGAAGAGTAGGAGCTAAGCTATTGGTGGTAACATGGCAATGTGAAAAATAGGAATATATTAGTTAAATGAAAAGCGTTCGTTAATACCGTGAGGATTAAGGGTGCCGATTTGAAAGATGAATTTTTGTTCCAGATTCTTGCGGCTTTCCGTCGTACCTAGATGTAGGGAAAGGCTGCAGATAGCCATGTGTTTTTTGGAGTGGTTAGGCAGATTAAAATGGCGAGCAACTGGCTTGGATGCCAAGGAGGCAACTTTTTAGGAGCAACTTTTTAGTTAGAAGCGCGCTCAAAACTAACGAGCAACCCGGCACTTTCAAATGCGCGCGCTCACAATGCAAAACTTGTCTTTTCATTGTTAACACTAGCAAGATATCGGGACCTAAGCGATCTGTTAAGATCACCGATCGCTTCACATGTACCTCCGCAAATGTCATTTATTGCATAACCTGCACGTTATGCAATAAATTATACATTGGTGAGACAGGTAGACGACTAGGTGACCGATTCCGTGAACACCTTCGCGATGTTGAGAAGAATGACAAGGATGCATCCAAGCCAGTCGCTCGCCATTTTAATCTGCCTAACCACTCCAAAAAACACATGGCTATCTGCGGCCTTTCCCTACATCTAGGTACGACGGAAAGCCGCAAGAATCTGGAACAAAAATTCATCTTTCAAATCGTCACCCTTAATCCTCACGGTATTAACGAACGCTTTTCATTTAACTAATATATTCCTATTTTTCACGTTGCCATGTTACCACCAATAGCTTAGCTCCTACTCTACTATAAAAACTACACATAACCCATAATCCCTCGATTCGCTCTGACGAAGGGCTAACGCTCGAAACGTCAGCTTTTAGAATCTCTGTACGGTGGCCAATTTACATTATCAACTCCGTTGATAAAACCAAATTTTTGTATACTACTTCCCCACCGACGCAGCACCACAGTTTCTTTAGAAACTAACCCTTCATTCAATTTACTGGAGGGTAGGTGTCATAAAGGTAGCAGGAGAGGTGGAATACTCTCCTCCGCAGCAAGGAGGTCACCATGGCAACTGAGCCACAGTCCACATCCCATGGCACCCGTCAGCACATCACTGAGACCAGTGTGTGGAATGTATACTTACCCTAAAACATGGGAGAGAGGGACAAGTAAGCGAGTAAGCAACAAGGTGACTCATGCCAATGCCCTTGCAAACCTCCCTGGAGTCTCCCCAGATATCACAGGAGAATCGGCTGCATTGGCTTGGTTTTTATTTTGCCTAAATGATATTTAGCCTCATAAAATTCTTGAGAAGTGGGACTACATGTACTTCGCAATTCCTATCATAAAAGAATATTGAAAAGCCCTTGATCTTTACGCTGTTTCTTGTACTAACAAAGCCTATAATATAACCTTTAAAATGAGATAGTTATTGTAAGCCATATAGCTATAAATAAAAGTCCAGAAACGTTAATTAGTTTTTTGGGTCTTTGAGGACCCATGTTTCCAACAGACTTAAAATGAGTTTAAGGTCTGATAAACCTCTCAGGAATTGTAAATTACCAAATTCCATTTAGTTCAAGATAAAATTGAATGAGAAAAATACATGTGTAATCAAAGGGCGCAGGGTTGGCGTAGTGGTGAGAGCTCTTGGCCTCCCACCAATGTGGCCCAGGTTTGATTCCCAGACTCTGCATCACAGGTGGGTGAGTTTTGTTTCTCATCTCTGCTATGAGAGGTTTTTCTCAGGGTACTCCGGTTTTCCCAGGCATTACTAAACACAGGAACGGAATGGAACGGAATATACCGGAATATGCTGGAATGAGGCGGAATGACACATAAATGAAGGGGCATATGCCGGAATGAGACAGAATGAACAAGAATGGTGCCGGAATATACTGAAACAACAACCGGAATGAGGCGGAATGACACACAAATAAACCGGAATATGCCGGAACAAGAAGGAATGACTCTGGAATAAAACCGAATGACACCGGAATGAGACGGAATATACCAGAACGAGGCAGAATGACGACAGAATAAGGCAGAATAAACCAGAAGGACACCAGAATCAAGCTGATTAGCATGGACCGGAATGACAAGGAACAAAAAGTAATTTTATCATTCTAGACTATCAATGAATAAATGTTGCAGAATAGAGAAACTGACGAAAAAAAAAAAGCAAGGCTTGGAACGAGTCACGATATGTTCTCAAAATTCTTCATGTAAATATATTATCAACGATCGATCTTTTTTCTGTGCTTCTTACTTCTTTCTTCAAACAAGGAAACAATGCGTTCAGGTTCGATGGCATTATTGCAAACAATCGGGAAGAGAAAAAGACTTCCGGCCATTTGCGCAAATCTATTTCCGTATATATGTCCATCACGTGTGGGTCGTGGGAAGCAGGCAAGCAGCAACGGTAATTAGTTTGTGGTTCGCTGAACTTCATTGTGGTTGGTCAATGCACAATTGACCTGTCAGAATGAAAAAAAAATGTTCACTGATTTTCTGACTCGCACAGTGAAAGCCGCCTCCAAGATCTATAGACAAAAACAATTAGAATAACATTCTGCTTCTCTTGCTCCTGTATTTGTTCACGAAAAAAATGTTACTTCCATAAGAAATAATTAGTACGTACTGTAAATTGCATTTAACACACGAAGCCAAGTAAACCACATTTTTGGGAGAGCAAGACAAGTTTTAGTTAATCTTATAGGTTCGGCCTGTGGAAGAGCTTTTAAATTTAGAATCTTGAATTCAAAAATTCTTACAAAGATCACATCTAGAAGAGCATTTAAAACACCCTCCCATTTCCCTCTCTACCTGATTTACTCCACTATCCCCGCAAAATTTAGAAGGTGCCAAAATGTCTTTGAGGTTTTTGGTACGATGATGTGCTGGAAAAATCGATTTACATATGGTCGTACCACAATCAAAAATCGGCTATGCTCACAAACAAAAAACCGGGCGAGCTTGCAGTCCATTTTAATTGCATCGAAGACGACATTTCTGAAATTAGTTTTATTGTTATTGAGAAAATTACCAGCCAGGGGGATGCAGCTCATATTGAACTGGACCGCACAACTATGCACACTTAATCCTCACGGTCTTAACAAAAGACGCATTGGCCACCTACAAGAGTTCTCTCCTTTCTAGTTGACTCCAGGTCAGCTCCAATCTCTTGATGTCTGCTTCCAAGTCCCGTCTCCACAAGTTCCTAGGCTGTCCCCTTTTCCTCTTTCCCTGGGGATTCCAAGACAGAGCTTGTCTTGTGATATTGGTAGAAGTCTTTCGGAGAGTATGGTCTATTCATCTCCAACGTCTCACCATGATCTCAGCATCTGCAGGCCTCTGGTTGGTTCTTTGCCATAGGTCTTCCTTGTTGATGGTGATTGGCCAACGTATGTACTATATTATACTAAGACACAGAGACAAAGCGACACTTAACAATAGATCTGAACTCACAAGTAGCTGTAGACACCCCTCAAAATTTTTGCTGAGAAATTTTTTGCTGAAGCATGTTAGATGAGTATAACAGTAGAACAAAAGAGTGGAAATTGCCAAGTAAGTTAAATTTGAATTTCAATGAATCGTGATGGATATAAATATAGTGTAAATGTAATTGTTGTTATTTTTACTGTTACTGTAAAATGACAAAAAAATATTACAATTAAAATGCCTGAAACGCTCATTATATTATATTTTGCAAGTACATGTATGGTTTCGCAAATTACCAGTTCGTTTCGTTTTGTTTCATAAAGTACCATAAGCCATTATTTTAAAGGCTTAACAGATCCAAAAGAAAGTGCAGTTGTATTACTTAGATTGATGAATTAGAGCGCATTTTTAGAACATTTCAAGCTTACTTGTACAAAAGAGTTTCATCAATGAATACACACCGAAGTCAATAAATTAAAATCAGCACAGAAACACTTCTGGCCGTGCAGTACGATTTCCACGTCAAAATCATAATAATAACTAAAGGTTAAATTAACCTTAACGTTTCCAGAAAACAGTTTACCAAAACGATCAACATGAACAGCTCCAAATGAGGAAAAACATGAATTCTTCACATGCTTGAACTTGTTCTTTTTATTTAACACAAATATAAAAGTTAACTTCTATATTTGACACAGAAACTATTACAAACCATTTGAAAATTCTTACCGTCAAGTTAATCCTGTCATGGACATGTTGACTGCAACAATTACTTTAATCACTTTTGTCAGTTCTGCTTGTGACAAGTTAAAAAGCTGGCAAAGACCTTTTCAAATTAACTGTGGATTTCCATGATGAAGCTTGACTGATTTAGAAGGCTTCAAACCGTACTGTACTGTACTGTATACACATCAGAATACCTTATAACTGCAATGGGAGATTAGAATGGGTGTGGATTAAAATATCATCTAACACAGTTCCTGATTGGACATATCAGCTCAGCACTTATGATATACATGCAAAAATCTCAGCATGTTGATTGGCTGAAAGCATGTTAATTAATCCCAGATTGCAGAAAAATTCTACTAATGAGTAGGTGACAAAATAGGCCAGCTTAAAGACAGAAAAAACCACTTACACAATAGTAGATGAAGTGAACAATATAGAGTTAATTATGGGAGGTAACCATCAGAGTAAAAAATTAAAAAGTATTATAACTAAAGTTATGAAGAATTTAATGGAAAAAATGTTTGGGAAAGATAATAAATGAAAATGGCTGAAAAATGGCTAAAAATGCATGGCTAAAAAATACATAAAACTTATTGGCTAAACCTAATTCTATTTTTAGAGTTGAACTTGATCGTTTGTTAAGGCCGTGGGGATGAAGAGTACACAACTGGGAGCACCAAAAAGCCTCCCTTGTGAGTAAACGCCTATCAATGTGATCTTCACATTCATTAACAATTTTTCGATAACAATGAATTCAAAGTCAGACATCTGGTGTTCAACCCTATTGAAATGCACGGCTAATTCGCACGTAGTCTTGTTAGTAAGCATAGCCGATTTGTGATTCTGAAACCTGACCTTGAATTCATTGGATGTTGAACCCAAATACTGAACCTTACAATTCTTGCAAGTGGCCAAATAAATCACGTTTTTAGATTTGCAACCAAGATGTTGCCTAATAGTGTAATAACGATCTGTACGAGCGCTGTAAAAAATCTCATCCTCCTTTAAAAAGTTCTTACATAAATCACATTTTTTGCTACATTTAAAACAACCTGTAGCAGAATGGTCGTTGTTAGTATAATTAGATCCCTTGGGTCCCGCTAGGAGCTCTTTGATGGTTTTGGCCCTTCTATAAGATGGAATGATTGACCCTTTGGGAAAAATCTGTGCTAATGTCGGTGAATCCATTTTTCATTCAACCTATTTATCACCACGTGAAGTCAAGGCATCCTGTATCCTTCTTTGGATCCTGCTCGCAAGTGGCATTCTTCGTTGGTGACGCAGCATTTTTCATTCTACCTGCTATATATATATATAATGATTGTGTAGGTTTGAGCGGGGAAATAAAAACAACCAACTGCCTCATTTACCTTTAGATCACCAACCTATTCCCTTCGGAAGGCGATTAACAGTGATTTCTGACAAGTATTAATTAGTAGTGTAGGATGGGAACAGAAATCGATACAACAAAGGAAATGAGTGAAAATGTGTTCAGCCGGGAATCGAACCCGGGTCTCCTGGTTACCGGTCAGATGCCTTACCACCAGGCCACTGAACCAAACCCGCCATTCAGCCGAATTGGAAGGACCTTAATATGGCAAGCTCTGAGGAGAATCGCACATTTTCTGCAGTGAGGATCGCGTCACTATGCTCAAGTTGATCAGCGATTCACAGTAAATTTCCCCCTATATATGAAATGATTGTGTAGGTTTGAGCAGGGAAATAACAACAACCAACTGCCTCATTTACCTTTAGATCACCAACCTATTCCCTTCGGAATGCGATTCACAGTGATTTCTGACAAGTATTACCTTTAGATCATTTTCATTTGTTGTATCGATTTCTGTTCCCATCCTACACTACTAATTAATACTTGTCAGAAATCACTGTGAATCGCCTTCCGAAGGGAATAGGTTGGTGATCTAAAGGTAAATGAGGCAGTTGGTTGTTGTTATTTCCCCGCTCAAACCTACACAATCATTTCATATATAGGGGGAAATTTACTGTGAATCGCTGATCAACTTGAGCATAGTGACGCGATCCTCACTGCAGAAAATGTGCGATTCTCCTCAGAGCTTGCCATATTAAGGTCCTTCCAATTCGGCTGAATGTCAGGGTTGGTTCAGTGGCCTAGTGGTAAGGCATCTGACCGGTAACCAGGAGACCCGGGTTCGATTCCCGGCTGAACACATTTTCACTCATTTCCTTTGTTGTATCGATTTCTGTTCCCATCCTACACTACTATATATATATATATATATATATATATATATATATAACAACCTGTTTCAAATTGTGTGGGACATGTGTGGGACATTTTGGGTGGCTTTATAAGCTTAACCTCCGCTTAACCTCCGCTTAACCGCTTTATAAGCTTAACCTCCATCCCAGACATCAGCACTGCACTGATGAGGCCCAGAAGGCCGAAACAGTACTGTCTGCAGTTAGTCAGTTATATACGTATGTATATATGTATATATGTATATATATATATATTAATATTATTTTATTATTATTTATTATTTATTATTATAGCCACCAGTTTTGGAAAACAGCAATAAACTCTGCCACTTTAGGATGTTGTAGATTTTGCAACATCTTTGCCTCCTTTGCTACAATCTTCAGATTTGACTAGCACTAGCTTAAAAAAGATGTAAACGAGCGTGAATATTCCGAAATGTTTTAAACCAGCAACACCCATCTATGCAATTACATAAAAAAATCCCTTCACTCATGCCATTCATCTGCAAGCAGGCTCGTAAGCATAACAAAACACTTCTAAAATAATTATTTGAAACTTGTTTTACATCAAATGTGTAGTATTTTGCAATTGGTGCAGGAAAGGTTTCTAATACGTCTTCTGAAGTCAGTAGCACTAGAAAACTTGCGGTGTGACATAAACAATAATAAGTAACAGAAAGCTTCCGATCAAAACTCGTTTGAAGAAATGCTGAGGAGACCTGAAGACCAATGAGAGCGAATTGCTTTTTGTGTTTCCTTGTGTCAAATATAATGTAACACCACTTGTTGATGTGAAATGCACGTCAATGCAGAGTTTTGTGAGGAAGCTTTTGAATGTGCCTGTTTCATTCTTGTTTGATATTTCAAGGAAAATGCCGACCAGTGACCGTATACGGCAACAAAAGACCCAAAATATTAACAAGTAAGTGCCAATATGCATGCCTTGAATTTGCATAACAAGCCATTACGCTAAAAACAAGTTGGTCACGCTTCTGTCACATAATTAGCATAGCTCATATTCTCTACATTTGTCAGCATGTGTATTGATTTTTGGGGGCGTTACTAAACACAGGAACGGAACGGAATAAACTGGAATGAGGTGGAATGAGGCGGAATGACACCGGAATGAGACGGAATGAACAAGAATGGTACCGGAATATTCCGAAACGAGCCCGAATGACACCGGAACGAGGAATGACACCCAAATAAAGCAGAATATACTGGAATGAACCTGAAAATGCCAAAATTTGGTGTTTTAGTTAGCGCCGACCATTTCGGTTGTTTCTGTCAGCTTTTGTTGTGTCACGTGATTCCCTAAGGGAATTGCATGTGTTTAAATTGCCATTTGAAACATTTGGAACACTTCGATCACAAGAAAAATTTGACAGGTATATCCGTCGCTAAATGAATAATTATTTCTTGTGTTTGTAACATTTTTTTTTGGTGAAAAAATGCAGTAGCAAGAGCAGCTTTCACTGTGGGAGTCAGGAAACCCGTGAACATTTTTATTTCATTCTGACAGGTCAATTGTGTATTGACCAATCACAATCAAGTTCAGCGGACCACAAACTAATTACCGTTGCTGCTTGCCTGCTTCCTGCAACCCACACGTGATGGAGATATATGGAAATAGATTCGCGCAAACGGGCGGAAGACTCTTTCTCTCTTCCCGATTGTTGGCAATAATCCCATCGAACCTGAACGCAGTGTTTCCTTGTTTGAAGAAAGAAGTCAGAAGGACAGAAAGAAGATCGATCATTGATAATATATTTACATGAAGAATTGTGAGAACATATCGTGACTCGTTCCAAGCCTTGTTACTTCACCTTTAATGTAATTTTTTTTTCTCCTGTCAGTCTCTCTATTCTGCAACACTTATTCTTTCACAGTCTGGAATGATAAAAATTACTTTTTGTTCCTTGTCATTCCGGTCCATGCTACTCAGCTTGATTCTGGTGACCCTCTGGTTTATTCTGCCTTATTCTGTTGTCATTCCGCCTTGTGCCATTATACTCCGGTACCATTCTTGTCTATTCCGTCTCATTCCGGTGTCATTCGGTTTTATTCCAGAGTCATTCTGCCTTGTTCTGGCATATTCCGCTTTATTCCGGAATATTCCGCTTTATTTGTGTGTCATTCCGGGGTCATTCCGGTTTGTTTCGGTATATACCCACCGGTACCACTCTTGTTCATTTTGTCTCATTCTGGTGTCATTCATTCCACCTCATTCCAGCATATTCCGGTTTATTCCGATATATTCCGTTCTGTTATATACGTTCCTGTGTCTAGTAACGCCCGATTTTTGGTTTCTTTTTTATTTGCTGCAACGTAATTGATACAGAAGAAGTTGAAACAAGATTAGTTCATTAATCAATTTGCCTCAGAGAGTAGTGTTTGTCTGAGACTCCAGTATAGATTAAAATTCGTCCATGCAGATGCCTTCCTTTCTTCTGATTTCTTCTCAGCCACAAACATCACATTGATCGCGAACTTATGGTTGAATTCAGAACCATCTGAACTCTTAAAAGGATAAAAGTATTTGAAACAACTTGAACATGGAAAAAAATCACATTGAACAACAAGATATACAGTTGATTGAAAAATATTATATAAGGCAGCTGATTTGTGAACCGCTCACCATTTGCTGCTTATTGATGGAGTAGTGCAACTCACTGGAGAGCATTTAAAATCCTCAAAAACAAATAATTACATACCTTCCTAGGTTAACTTAACCAAGAGAATATAATCTTAGGTCATCCATTTCATTCAAGAAATCATAAAAATGGAAACAATTATATGTCAAATTGTTTACACTCGGACCTGAAGATCGAGAATTTTGTCTACATCGAATGCTTGCATTAATTACTCAAACCTCTGCTTCAAAAATAACTCTTTTGATATTGAAAGAAGTGCTTATCTTCCACTCTGTGTATGGTTTCTGAAATTACGAAACACATACATGTAATCCTAATATGTCTTGTGGTCATTTGAGTGTCCGTAGCTAAATGCAGAATAAAAAACTCGCAGAGAACTAGGAAAATCATCAACTCTACTTGCGGGTCTCTTGTATCACCTCCTTTCCATTGTACGATGTTACCTCAACTAAGTTCTCGTGGCGCAGCTTTCTTAATGCAAAAAAGTTCTTGCAGTTTAAACTTCTTACAGCAAAGAAGTTCTAGCGGCTCACAGGATCCAACCGTTAGCATTCCGCAAGAAGCCACAAGAAGTTGCCAGCTTGGTGATGCAAAAAGAAGTTCTTGCGCATGTATTATTTTTGGGCTGTACTATATAACATCATCTACATGCTGTCTCCAATCCGCCCATTGTCTTGCTGAACTTAAAGGATGCAGGCGAAGTTTGCTGTACTACAATACTAGATTGCCACTTCCGACCAGATGGTCACAATCAAGAACACTGGATCATCGAGAGACAGACAAATGTGAAGTTCTTGCTGTAACAAAGAAATTTCTGAATCTGTCGCTGTATGGAGCTTGAGGGATCAGCGATTGATGAATCCATGCTGTGTATGAACCTCTTGTCCAACTGTTTTGATGAAGGAAGGTAAGGCGAGAGGAGAATTCTCTGGATGCCGTTTTGTTGCAAGAATTCTTTATTCACAAGACTGAAATGGTCGCTGACAGTTTGACCAGGCAGACCATATTGTGCAAAAATGATGTGCATGGTATTGATGACTCAGCAGTTGTTGTTTTCATGGAGCCAATCACTTCAGGCCATTTGGAATGAGCATCAACCATGATGAGGTAGTGCATTGACTGATAAATGGTGAAATCTATGTTTAGGCATTAGCATGGAGCAGTTGGCCAGGACCCATGGTAACAGTGGTGAGGCTTGAGGAGCCTTGTGGGTTTTCTAGCAAGGTTCACAGTCTCTAGCAAGGCATTCAATGTCTGATCTACTCCTGATCACCAAACAATAACTGCGCATTATTGCCTTCATGCTCCCTCCCTCCTCCTCCTCCCCCCCCCCCCCCCCCCAACCAAAAATGTAGCGAGAGAACCATACATTTTGCTGCCTTTTTCCCATCTCATTTTATACATTTTATATAAGGCTAGACGCTCCATAAGCGTAAACTTGGTTGGCTATGGTACGTGTTACACAAAAATAGAAGGCAACGAGTTGGGTGGTATTGAACTGCAGCATTCCAGTTAATTTTTTCATTTAGACCATTTGAGGGGTCACCCAGACGTCGTGCAAGCAGTGACCCTTTGGCTCACATGTTCTCACATTGATTATTTTGTAACCTCCTGTCCAGTTTTGAGGTGTTTTACTTTTTCTAGCTTTGGTAATAAATTCAGTTCAAAGATAACAAAATATGCTCTTGAGTAAAACTCACTCAATTCTTCTTTTTGCAAAATGCAAATTGCTCTAACGGACATTTTCCTGCTTGTCATGCATGTCTTTCAGTTGCACTAAGCAAACGTTTATTCCACACACTAGGGAAGGACTGAACATGTCGTTTCCGCTTCATAATTTCTCTTCTTTTCAGTCTAATCTGATGCCAGGTCAAATTTTTTGGCTTATGTTTGCACCAAAAAGTACGGTAAAAGCCGGGAGTTAACATTAAATGTCAAGCTAAACGATACCCTGAGTGCCAGAGAATTTTTTTTTCAAGGTCGAAAAGAATGCTCCGCGATTCCAAATCAATGGTCCAGGATGAAAAAAAAGGCTCAGATTTCTCGTCGCTGTGTTGTTTTGGCCACCAAGCTGAGACTGCTTCCCAGGGGACAAAATGAAGCACATCATTAACATTCCTGAAAAATGTGATTACATTGATGGCTCTTCATTTCAACAGCTTTAATACTTTTGGAGTAATTTTAATGATGTTGTATTGATATTTGATTTATTTGGTTTTTTTAGTTTTTTTCTCTCACAGCAGTCATCTATGCCTAGTCATGAAGTGTCCCCTGCTTGGTACCTCATGTATGCCTTGTCGTAAAGTGTCCCCCGCTTGGTGCGTCATGTATGCCCAGTCATGAAGTGTCCCCCGCTTGGTACGTCATGTATGCCTACTCATAAAGTGTCCCCGGCTTGGTACGTGATGTATGCCCAGTCATGAAGTGTCCCCCGCTTCGTACGTCATGTATGCCCAGTCATGAAGTGTCCTCTGCTTGGTACGTCATGTATGCCCAGTCATGAAGAGTCCCCCGCTTCGTACGTCATGAGGTGTCCCCCGCTTGGTACATCATGTATGCCTAGTCATGGAGTGTCCCCCACTTGGTACGTCATTTATGCCTAGTCATGAAGTGTCCCCCGCTTGGTACATCATATATGCCTTGTCATGAAGTGTCCCCCGCTTGGTACGTCATGTATGCCAAATCATGAAGCGTACTCCGCTTGGTACGTCATGTATACCCAGTCATAAAGTGTCCCCCGCTTGGTACCTCATGTATGCATAGTCATGAAGTGTCCTTCGCTTGGTACGGCATGTATGCCTTGTCATGAAGTGTCCTCTGCTTGGTACGTCATTTATGCCAAGTAATAAAGTGTCCCCCGCTTGGTACCTCATGTATGCATAGTCATGAAGTGTCCTCCGCTTGGTACGGCATGTATGCCTTGTCATGAAGTGTCCTCTGCTTGGTACGTCATTTATGCCAAGTAATAAAGTGTCCCCCGCTTGGTACCTCATGTATGCCTATTCATAAAGTGTCCCCCGCTTGGCAGGTCATGTATGCCTAGTCATGAAGTGTCCCCCGCTTGGTACATCATATATGCCTTGTCATGAAGTGTCCCCCGCTTGGTACGTCATGTATGCCAAATCATGAAGCGTACTCCGCTTGGTACGTCATGTATACCCAGTCATAAAGTGTCCCCCGCTTGGTACCTCATGTATGCATAGTCATGAAGTGTCCTCCGCTTGGTACGGCATGTATGCCTTGTCATGAAGTGTCCTCTGCTTGGTACGTCATTTATGCCAAGTAATAAAGTGTCCCCCGCTTGGTACCTCATGTATGCATAGTCATGAAGTGTCCTCCGCTTGGTACGGCATGTATGCCTTGTCATGAAGTGTCCT
>NC_090895.1:39082616-39125116 GCF_036669925.1 Montipora capricornis | reverse complement strand
TGCTTGCCCGTCGGGCAAGCTACGATAAGAAAACGCTAGCCCGACAAGTCATTCCACTAGCCCCGGGCTATCGGACAGCACTTTCGTCGCGCCCTGGCATCCATGATTCCTTCATAGAACGCATGAAATTTAACCGTTTCTTTTCAAAAATCATTGTCACTCCTTATCTGTTCTGTCCCATTTTTGCTCTGTCGTGGAAACTCACCTTTTAAGGAGGTTCGAATCAGTTTTAACACTTTCAACAAACTGTACTATTTGGAAGGATTGAATCTACCAAACTGTTTCACTTAATGGTAATGTTATGATACCATATGAAACACCAGTAGATGCTTAACAAGATGCACTCATTAATGTGACGTAATGGGTTACCAGAGCAACAAAAGAGCCATCTAAAAAGAGGCTCTACTTTGTCTTCAAACGTATATATCTCAAAAACGAACTCGGTGACCCCCATTTTTTGTTGCCGGAGAGTGACTAGCACGCTAAAACTTTCTGTAAAGTTGAAAAAAATCTCTGGAACAGATTCATAGGCACGTTCACAATTTAAAAAAATGAAGGTGGCTCAGAATCCGCTCTAGAGAATTTTTTTAACTTTGCAGAGAGTTTCGTCTTAGCCTGCTAATCACTTTTCGGCAATAAAAAATGGGTCACCGAGTTCGTTATTGAGATATAAGTGCTTAACACAAAATATAGGGCGTTTTTAGATGGTTCTTCTGTTGATAAGGTAGTTTATTACGTAGCAGTAATATATGCATGTTGTTAAACAATTATTGGTGTTTCATATGGTACCATAACATTGCCATTAAGTGATACAGTGTTGTAGAGTTAATCTTTGTAATAACACGTTCCAGTTTCAACACCCAACAGCAATATTATGGTACCATTATAGAACACCAATAATTGCTTAACAAGATACGTTAGAAACGTGACGTAATAGGTTACCAGAGCAACAAAAGAGCTATCTAAAAACACCCTATTTCTTGTCTGTAAGCACTTAGATCTCAAAATGAACTCGGTGACTCCCAATTTTTATTGCTGGGAAGTGATAACCAAGAAGCTAAAATAAAAATTCTCTGCAGCAAATTCAGGGCTACCTTCAAATTTTAAGGTGGCTCCGAACCCGCTTCAGAGAATTTTATGAACTTCTCAGAGGATTTCACCTCACCTGTTTATCACTTCCCAGCAACAAAACTTCGGAGTCACCAAGTTTGTTTTCGATGTAAGCGTTTGAAGTCAAAATGAAGAGTGTATTTGGATGGTTCATTGGTTGCTGTGGCAATCTGTAACGTCTTTTTTGGCTACAATTGATTTTTCATATGATAGAATAACAGTTCCTTTACGTGAATCGGTGTTGTACGGCCAATTCTTCCAATAAGACATTCCCTTAATGAAAATTGTTGTAACTGGTTTGAGCCATCTTAAAGCCCAAAAAATTTTACATTCGTTGCTTTTTCTACCAGTTGCATTTTCATTTTGCTTTGGATGGGGAAACGGTTTTTTCTAGGAATTATATTTGGGAGAAAATATAACTGTAGTTCTCCTACAAGCGTGACAACGGATTCTTGAATGTCGTAGATGAGTTATTAGGGAGAAGACGTTTAAGAAGATCATGGCATCACGAGAATGCAATCAGTCTCGTCCTCTTTGACAGTCCAGTAAGAACGCGATCCTCGCAAGGTGCATGAGTGAAGAACGTCGCGAGGATCGCGTCCTTGCGAGACGGGCAAAAAAAGTGAGAGACTGCAGTATGAACTCAAGAAAGTTGGACAAGCTTTAAGACTGTTTTACAACTTTATTTGATATTTTTCAGTAATAGCAGACTAAGCGCTAGATATTATTTGGATGGTTACGAACCACAACTCAGGGGGTTTTCACATGTTTATTATTTGTATGTTTTTCACAGATCACATATGGAGGACGAGGTACTGATGCTTTGGATCACCAGAAGATTCTTCTCGCCCACGATTCTTAAAGACGGTTCCAAGTTTGCTAGCTTGGGTTAGAACATTCACCAAGCTTTTAGGCTTAAAACTGAACCCCATATTAGCTATTTGAATCAATGGATTTCAAAATGCCCGCTGTATTAGTAAAATGGTCTATGTACACAACCGTTTCACAAAACGACAAGATTTGTTATGGTACCATCTGAAAAGCAATAATTGCTTAACAAGTTCATCTAGCTAACCAATTATTAATGGCCTGCATGGTACCATGATATTGTCGTGTGTGAAACAGTGTGGTAGGGTTTTCGTTCCAATCAGACATTGGCTTGGAATAGACCTTTTTAGCTTGTACTTTTTGTTTTCCCATTTCAGACCACGTGATGTTACTCTGGAGAACAGTTTCTTTCAAATGTTGTCTTACGCACATGCATATGTGCGCATAAGTGATGATAAAACAAAAGGAAATTCCCTTGAGAACATCACATGGTTTGAAATGGGAAAACCAACGTACAGACTAAAAAGGTCTTTTACGTGTTGAAATAGTGAGCCATGTTAAGAGAATCCCCACTCCTTGCATGGGTAATTTGCTGCAACCAAATTTGTTGTAAAATTCTTCCAAGAAGGTGTTTGTGTAAGAAAAGCAATTAAATTCGGAATTGCTTTCTTTCACTATCAAATTTCTTGGACACAATCATTTTGAATAATTGTGACGTGCCATATTTTCAACATTGTTCTTATACAAACATTCTCTGCAGATGTACTACGTCACAACTATTCCAGATATTGGGGCCCATATAAAAAGCACTGATGCCAGGTTCCTTCCACGTGGTCTAATGTAGCCTATACGTCACTCAAGCCTCTGGGCTCCTGGGTCAAAGACTTGCTTCTTCGATGAATGTTTACAGCGATAAGTAGTGTTTTTCTTTTGGGTCGTATAGCAGCTGTTGTGATGTACAATGTGAGTGCCTTGGTGTCAAAACCTCAAACACAACAAAAAAAAAATTGACTTACATTTTGAAAATGATAGAAGCTGCTATGACACCTAGTAATAGCTAACATCAATTATCTCTTTCGCTCTCCTTTTCTTTACCTGTTCGTTCGTATTTGTCGTCCTTGGTCCACTCAGGCACAACAACAACAACAACTGTTAAGAACCCCCAACTGGCCGAGGGCAAACCAGTTGGCTATTTACAAGTGCGCCCTAGAAGTTGAACCAGGGACTTCTTTAACCCGGGAACTCCGGATCTCTTTTAATTTTGCTTGATTATGGTCAAATGTTCTCAAAGCTTTACCTTTTTCTGTTTTGCATTGCAGCATTTTCCCATCTTACATATGGAGCCTCGAGTGAACTATATCCCAGATTCCTCGCTTTACACTTGCCCACTTTACAAAACGTCTGCTCGTACGAGCTGGGGTCTTGTCCACCACTGGTAAGCACAGTAGCTTGTCTCCGATTCTTGCTTGGTCTGATTTTTAAGTTATGGAGGCTGTGAAGTCCCATTCCTTCGTAGGTGATTAACAGCCCCTGTATGGGGAAATATCAAACAAGTTGCTTGCAAAATTGAGAGCTCGTCTTTTATTCAGCACTTCTTTCCAGATTTATACATAATATTTTTGATGGACATTATGTCGTGTTCAAATTAAGTGCAAACGTCAAGTAAACATTTGAATGAATAGGTGTATTAGTGACATATCAAAATCAATGAACATGTCTAGCTTGTATTTCCGGACATTTTTACCGCAACCCTTTATTACTGGCGGTAATATCTTAACAGTTTCTTTAGTGAGAAATAAACAGAATTGGCAGTTAGATGAAGAGTTTAAGTTAAAATTAACCCAACTAAATCACTTTAAAAATGTTCCTTTGTATTTTTAGATCATTCCACGAACTTCTTTGTTGCTGTTTATCTACCAACTTATGTACCGTCCAACTTCTGGATTGAAAAGGGAACAACTGTTGTGTGAGCTGAACGAGCAAACGACAGTAAAAATGAAACAAAGTAGATTCAGACTGCATTTCTTTAAGTGAACTCATTAGCCGTAAGAATATTACTTATCGTTATTCATAGTTGAAGGAAAGGTTAATGGTTTATTTCTCTTGTTTTTAATATTCACGGTTTCAAGAAAGTAATTTTTTTCTCGATTTCGTGGATAATATTTAAGGCGTGAGTGTTTTGAAAATAAAAGTATTTTTCTTTCGTAAGTAGCTTTCCAAGACACTGTATGAATTTATTTGTCTGAAATTTTTGTCATTCCATCTGAAGTTATGAAGAGTCTTGAACATTTTACGTTTTACATTTATATGAATAAAGTGACGAAACTTCAGAAATGAGACAGACACTTTTATGATTTTTTTGTTGAGGATATCAAACTGCCTATGAAGTTTTAAAAGGCCTGTAGAAATAATGAGGAATGGCGTTTCTCTTTTGGGACTTGTTCAATTCTTTTGTTCCAAAATTGAATTTGATTTATAGAGCGTTTTCACTCACGTGACGAGAATGGGTGCTAATTTATTGAAACAAAAGAAACCATTTGCATGAAAATAGAGTTAAATTTCTAGAGGATTGGAACACCAACATGGGTGCGGTGACGTCATGTGAAAACGCTCTATTGAAACTATTTGATCTCAAACAAAAGGGGAAAAAAATCGAAAATGATTCGAATTTGTGGTTGAAATGGCAAGGCGTAAACACGAAAAATGAAAGGGAGAAGGAGATTTGAAATATGCATAATGGCAGGAATTAATGACTATGCAGGACATGGACGAATATGCATGAAATCAATTTAATATGCATGAACTAAACAGGAATTAACGAATATGCATTAAATGAACAGGACTTAATGAATATGCATGAAATGAACAGCAATTGATGAATATGCATAAACTAAACAGCAATTAATGAATATGCATTAAATCAATGAATTTGCATTAAATGAACTGGAATTAATGAATATGCATGAAGTAAACAGCAATTAATGAATCTGCATGATATTAATGAATATGCATGAAATGATCAGGAATTAATGAAATCGATGATTATGCATGAAATCAATTGAATATGTATGAAATTAACAGGAATTAATGAATATGCATTAACTGAACAGGAATTAATGAATATGCATGAAATCGACTTAATATGCATGAAATTAACAACAATTAATGAATCTGCATGAAATGATCAGGAATTCATGAATATGCATGATTAAATGAATATGCGTTAAATGATCAGGAATTCACGAAATCGATGAATATGCATGAAATGATCAGGATTTAATTAATATGCATAACATTATTGATTATTCATGAAAGCAATGAATATGCATGATATTAATGAATATACATGAAATGATCGGGCATTAATGAAATCAATGAATATGCGTGAAAAAAACAGCAATTGATGAATATGCATAAACTAAACAGGAATTCATGAA
Source organism: Montipora capricornis (assembly GCF_036669925.1). Taxonomy (NCBI): domain Eukaryota; kingdom Metazoa; phylum Cnidaria; class Anthozoa; order Scleractinia; family Acroporidae; genus Montipora; species Montipora capricornis. The sequence goes on along the minus strand of NC_090895.1, from coordinate 39,119,741 downwards.
TAGGCATGAAATTAACAGGAATTGATGAATATGCATAAAATGATCAGGAGTTAATGAAATGAACAGGAATTGATGAATATACATGAAATGATCAGGATTTAATTAATATGCATAATATTAATGATTATTCATGAAATCAATGAATATGCATGATATTAATGAATATACATGAAATGATCGGGCATTAATGAAATCAATGAATAGGCGTGAAAAAAAAAAGCAATTGATGAATATGCATGAACTAAACAGCAATTAATGAATATGCATGATATTAATGATCGGGAATTAATGAAATCAATGAATATGCCTTAAATGATCAGGAATAAATGAATATGCATGAAATCAATTGAATATGCGTGAAATGAACAGGAATTAATAAATGCAGTAAACAGGAATAAATGAATAGGAATTAATAGGCATGCAATGGACACGATTCGATGAAATGCATTAATGGATGAATATATATGAATTCGAAGAATATGCATGAAATGGACAAGAATTCATGAATATCCATGAAATGAACCGGAATTGATGAATATGTGTGAAATTAACAGGAATTAATGAATATGTATGACATGAATCAATGAATGGGATGAATAATGCATGACATGGAGCAACCGTAGTCATAATAATAGAGAGCTTTAGATTCTAGTACGAGAACGACTACGAGTACGAGATTTTCTCTTAAGGCAACAGTGAGCGCGCGCAAACCAGCGTCACTTTGTCAGGAAAAACGTGATGCCGCTGTCATTTTAGTACGAGGTTTTGCAAAAATGTCGTCGAATCAAATCAAGTCAACAACACGGTAGCAGTTTTGGCTTTTTTTGGTGAGCAAAAAGGCTCAGTTACCAGCAATAAGAATAACTGAGCATCCTATACTGCTAACAAAGAGTAAGATAAGCGTACGGGTTATAAGTTTCCTTAGTATTTTCGCTAAAAACGGGCAGTCAAAACTCGTACTCGTTCTCGTCCTCGTCGTAGAATCTAAAAAGGTCCCTATTGTGTTATAATTAAAGTAATAACGGTAATAACGATCACCGAAAGCTGTTACCTCCATGTAGTGTAATGTTGCTTCTGGGTGAAAGCAGCTGCTGTAATCTTCGATGCGAAGGGCTTGCTATCAAAATCTTAAAAACAAAGTGGAAGGTATAAAATGGTTTATTTTCAAAACGATAGAAGTGACCTTGATATCTAGTAATAGCTAACATACGTTATCTGTTTTTCTCTCCTTGCCATTACGTGTTAAGTTGCAAAGTTGGCTGGTCGGGTTTTTTTCTTGAAGATGTGCTCGTGTACGCAATAGAAAAAAAAAAGAAAGAAAGAAAGAAAAAAAAGAGTATATCTCAGAAAAATTATTTAAAGGTTTTTTTGACAAGTGGTAAAGACTTGTAGACGTTAAATGAGAACAAAAAGGTATCAGAAGCATTTTTATGTTTAAATATTAGTTTTTTTTAGTTAGGGGAGAGGGAAGGGTTCCCATAAACTAAGTTCTTCAAGTTTACATAAGAATTAAATTTATACATGAGAACATACTGCAGCTTACACTAATCAAACAACGACGGTTTAAAATATTGAGCCTGCTTGTCATTCGTTTATTGACTGAGTTAAGTGTATTATTTCTTTCTTTTTTTTTGCAATTTATATCTGTAGAGTATGAGGGAATTCGTTGACAACGAAAATAGTCTACCGATGGATTTCGAGAAATGGAAATGTAATGGTGTTATATATAGAAGATAAGGAGGGAGTGGTCAGGGAGGGGTACTATTACAAGTACATGTCCTTATAAAAACATGATGACTTCCAGATTACCATGCAAATTATTGTACGGTCTGCGAAAAAGTGTTTAGTTTATTTGCATGATAATAAGAAAGATAACGTCTATCATATTGATGGTGAGATGTTTCTTTGGTGGGAGCAATGGCAGGGGGGTAGGGATGGTTAGAAAACTGAGAACGGGGTTGAGCTCTATTTCTCTGAAGGTGTTAAATCTAACCGTTCTTAATACGTATCACTGGCTATAAAGTCTATTTCATGACAATATGTTAGTAGACCGTTGTAATCTTTAGTTTTAAGCGTTCACTTGCAAGAATAATGGTCTATTATCATTTGGTTTAACTTATTGAAATGTGCAATCTTTAGTAGTGTAAAGAAAATATTATTTTAAAACGTTATGGTAAAAAAAGAAAAGAAATATTGGAATGTTTGAAAGAAACCTGTTCATTATGCCAAATCTGATAGGTGTCATAATTAACGAGAGAAAGTAAAAGACAGACGATTTAGAGACATGACCTAAACAAAATAATGAGACGAAGCGATCGATAGGAGGTTGTACTTACAGTGTAAATTTTTGTAGATGGCCTCGCGAGTCTTGATTCTCCAGCATTCTGCTTCAAATGTTCTGTTTAAAGATAAAATTAGGCCGAGTGATAAGAGGGAGTCAATGGAAATACTTGTATACAGAATATACAAATGAATTTACCTTGTAAGTAGGTAATGCTGACAAGTTGGATTACTTTAGCTTGGTCTTGGCATTTTCTAAATACAACTTACCTAACGAGAAAGACAAAAGATGCAATTGTATTTACGGGCTATGTATGTTTTTATTTATCATGCAGAGGTGCAAAAAAATATAAAGATATTCTTGATTTTGTGACATTATTTCGTGTTCAACAATTCGACGTGATGAAATTTGAATATCACTATTGCGTAAAGGGATATGTTTAAAATATTATGGAAGGTTGGTCAAATGAGACATTGTTACACCATGAGCAGGAGTAAACTAAAAAGGCAAAAGCATCGTTAGAGCGAAATCGTGGGTGAAATGATCGCTGATTTGGCCGAGTCGAGGTGTAGGGTCATTACAAAGAAAATGCTGAGAAAAAACGAAAAAAAAAAAAATGTTACGGAATAAAAGATGCCGCATAAACGACAAGGAAAAACGAGGTTGATTGAGCTTTGGGCAAATGGTAAAGTTTAAAAAGTTAGGAAATTAAACTGCATTTAAGAGCAATCGAGATGAGTTTCACGTATATTTAAAGTTCTTTAATAAAAGAGGCATTGTAACATTGTCCCTTCAATTTTGAAATATATTTATTCATTTATTTATTATTTATAATTACAAGAGCTAGTATTCGTTCTAAAACAAATTGATAAAGTATTATTGAAAAGGAGTATTCAAAACTTTAAAGAGTTCTGGACTTAAGTACTGTTTGTTATCGTTTTAAATCTTGCTTCAAATCTTTATTTGTTTATTGGCAGTGTTGAAGTGTTTCGATTAGATTTCGTCTCATTTTTACAGCACCAGAACTTACATCACGACGGAAAAGTGTGGAGGGAGAATGGAAGGGACAGTGATCAAAGATATTGAGGGAATGAAAACTGTGTAAATGACCTCATGTACGTAAAAGGGTACTATGCTACCGGGTTTGGGGAGGGGGGGGGGGGGCATGAATGGTTAAGTTAGGAGGAGAGGAGAGGGCCCCCTTAAAATTACATGTCCTTATGACGGCATGGTTGGTTTTCAAATTATCCTGCAAATTAGTTAAACACTGTATACAAAAAGGCTAATCTTCGGAAAAGGATGACAAGGATTGGCTAGCCTTTGTGCATCAGTAAACCTCAGATTTGCGAAAAGTTCTTACACAAGGAGCGACTGCTCTCAACACTTTTTTTCATTGAATGTTCTTGTCGGTTTGTCCAAGAAACGTGAAAGACGTTGACAGGTTGCCTTTTGCGCATTGAAGAAAAACAAGTTAGCGCTTCAGGTTTTTGGTGAAGAGCGTAGTTTATTTGCATGATAATTACAAAACTTTGTGTGCCTGATATCATCGTTGGGTAGAGTGGGAGGAGTGGAGGGGGAGGGGGGGGGGCTAGGGACAGTTTGGGAACTGAGGAGGAAGGGATGATGGAAGAGTGGTGGGTTGAGGTTAAGGAGATCTGTGCAGAGCGTTGGAATTTCATACAACTGCTTTAATTTAAGTTGAATTTTTTAATGCGTTTTTAGTTGCTATAAGTTGTTGTACAGTTTTTTTGTCCCGGCTACTTATGTACTCTTCTGCATCTCTTTAATGAGAGTTTAACAGGAATAGTGTCTCTTAGAATTAATTATGAATAAGTTTACGCGATACTTTAACATCGGCATCAAAAGAAATTTGTTAAATTGTTACGCAGAAAAAGAACGGAAAAGCCATTTATAATTTTATGACGTTGTTCTAAAGAAACCTGGATGTGGCGGGTGTAGAAGAAGCGCTAGTAGTATTAGCAGCTGTTGTCAAGGGGTATCGTCTATGAACAAAAAAAACAAAAACAAAAACCAAAAAAAAAAAAAAAAGGGCAAACATGATGTAGGGAGAATGAAGTTAACTTTTAAAAAGGCCCAAATCATTGATGGTGCGATGTACTTACACAATATGAATGTTGTTAACTGGTGGTAAAGGTTTTAATTTCCCATTTGTTGTCATGTGCTTGCTTAAACAGCTGAAAAAAAGGCAACGTGTTCAAAAGAAATTTACATTTGGTCTGGTAATAATTAATACGTTTGAATACTCTAAAATCATCAAAATTTTAAAAATGTAAGTAAGTTTGAAAGGCACTTATCGGTACATCGATCATATGTTACCTACTGGGTTCACAATATCTAGGAACCATTGATGTCGGTTGGAGATTTTAACGTCTCCGAAGAAGAATACTGGAAATTAAATATTGTACTTATGATTTGAAATTGCGATGTGCAACGGCTATGTTGCAAACGAAGGTAGGCCGCCCGTAGGAAAACTTAAAAAATAAAACTTCCATTAAAAGAACAAGTCCAGAAGCAAGAAATGAGGTAATTTGTTAAAAAGATACTTACAGTTGGCTGTAATCCTCTGTGGCTATATTGTCATTAGCGCCTGCTTTAAACTGGGAGGCATCACAAATCTCAAAAAATTTAACATCATTTTCTCTTGAAAGCTGTAACTTACTGTTTAAAGTCATCATTATCTGGCCTTGAAGTTCTGCTCTTTTCTTGCATTGCTTCCCTTGTACAGTCCTGGGTGTAAAATACAAGTAAATAATGGGGCCATTAAATGTCTTATATGAAAGGCTTACTATGACAGTCTTGCTATAACGAGACCTACTTTATTTGAGATTACATATAATTATTCGTGTAGGTGTAGGGGTTGTAGATTGTTGATGGGGTAAAGTGTGAAAATGTATTTGTAAGTGAATGTAATTAAATGGGCGTCTTAGGCAACACAAAAGTGAGATTTAGATTTAAGAATTACAATTAAATTGAAATGTAGTTGCTCTGGTAAAGGATCTGCATCATTTAATGTCTGTAGTTAGCCACTTAGCGCTAGTTAAGTTCGAAGTTGATTGGGTTGAAATGGGTATTTTATGTTATTATTACTATTACTATTACTATTACTATTACTACTAGTATTATTTTAAGGTGAAATGTTTTCATGAATAAATTGAAAGGAAATTGAGTCTCTTACTTAAGTGTGACGTTATAGTCAAATGTGAGAGGGTAGGGTCGAGATGGGTAGATATAGGTAGAGGTAGTAAGAGGGAAATGTATGTCCTCATATTATGGTGTTACGATTCAAGCTAAGACGAAGGGTTGGGGATGGGTAACGAGGGAAATATTACGAAGGGTTTCTGTGGTTTCTCTTCCACAAAGCTAATAAAGGCAAGGTCCTGGGAACGAGATTGGAATGTAACCCTACCTGCGGAGTTTGTGTTCGAACTGGGATTAACCCATTGATCCTAAAGCTATGCCAATCGGAGAGTAAAATCATTTGGCGCTACCCAGAGTAAAATCTTTAAATGTCACTCTTTAGGTGGGAACGGGTTAAATTATTGGTATTAGGGTTCGGTAGGGAGGGGGGGGGGGGGGGGAGAGAGGAATTAGTGAGGAAGGAAACATCTTCATTGATTTGGGTGGGGTGGGGTGGGTGGTGTGAAGGGGGAGGGGCAAGATATATTGAAATGTAATAGCACTGACGACTGAAATCGGCAGTGTGGATGAAATCATGTGACAAAGTCGTTTTTTTAATCAGTTTAAGAGTTAACATCTTTTTAATTATTATCTTCTTTTAAAATATGTGGATTGTGTGAGGAGAAATAGAAGAACTTGGAGATTTTTGGAAAATAGAGTTCAGTTAACGGCGTTTGAAAATCGGTGGATTGTTGTGCTGTTGGCTGGCGATCTCTGTCGTTGTATTCGAGGTTTTCTGAGCAGTATCGAGGGGAGTTGACGCCATTTTCTTTTTTTTTTTTTTTTTTTTACTAGTGAGTGTGACAATCACCGTCTGCTGCGGACACGACATATCTGAAAATAGAGTGAATAACGGAACACATTTAATTTTTTTTTTCTCAAAGAAAAAGTTTCAAGGAGGTAATTACGGTTTGATATTGGCAGTCCCTAATGATGGTGGCATATTTTACTGATATAGCTACCGCGGTAAGAAGAAGCAAGTTTAGTGTGAAAATTATATAGCTTAATTAAAAGGCTATTGAAGACGTAAAATGAACTTACTGTTTTTACGGCAATTACTTAAGCTTGACATGTCGATAGGCTGGTTTTCGAGTGAATGCGGCTAAAAAGATGAAAATAGACAGGGATTACATTATAAAAACATGACTATAAAGTACTATTATGGAATTCTACGAGTACAGTTTAAAAAGGTAAAAGCTGTCAACGACATACTTACGCTTGCAGATGCTTAATTGCAACGTCTTGAGGCTGTAAAATTATGATAATACAGATATAACACAAAAGGTGTATTAGTGATTTGGCATCTCGGACGTTGGTGTCTCTGATGTTCTATAACTGGTTTGGGTGATGCGAATTTTATCTGTATCTATGGAGTAGAGTAGGAAAGATCTGTTAAAAGTCATTCACTTTATTTATTTATTTTAAATAGTTATATGGTTTATTAATTCATTTTCGCGTTTATCGTATTTATTTGTTTTTATAATTTATCGTTAGTGGATGGTATGCGGAAGAGAGGGGGAAAAAAAAAAAGGGAAAGACGAGGGGGATTTTTCAAATTTTTTGTAATGTTGAAATAATTGAGTAAGATTTCGGAAAATGGTCGGTTCATTTTGCAGCTGTAGTTACAGGCGAGGGAAACGAGCAGTTTTTGAAAAAACAGGAAAATGCGGAATTAGGTGCTTATGATTTCAAACGCCTCATTTTGGGGTTCTCTTAATTGGTAATGGATTGTCCTGAGTGAAAAATGGTTGTATGAAAATGCTATGAAAAGAAGTACTCACTGTTTAGACGTTACCAGCGGATGTGATAACTGGAGAAGGGCGTTGGATGTTTGCCGGGAACAAGATGTACCTGATAATATGAATTGAAAAAGAGGAAACAACGAAACATTTTGGGGATGAATGGTGTCAGAAGTACTGACAGGTCGATGCTGCCAGTCTCCAGCGACGGCGTAGGATTTAAATGTCTTGCAATGTGGCCCTAGCTACGGATAAAGAAGCGAGTTTAATATGAATATTATATAGCACTAATGAAATTGAAAAGAGTACCTACAGTTTCCTTGGCAATATGTGCGTTTTAGTTGTGTGGGTGCTGGTTTTAAAGTGAATATGCCTAAAAGTTGAGAATAACAGGTATGACAACATGAGCACGATAAAGTGCTCAATTTTTTTAATTTCGCTAAAATGATGTCATAATTTGAATTCATTAAATTGTTTTAAATCGTCTCAAGAGTTTATCATTTTTTACAACCAATGAAACCCGAAAAAGAAAATAGCTGTTAAAAATGGATTGAATAAGGGCACCCTTTAAAGCATCTGCTGAAAAATGTTTTAAAAAGAAGGACTTACGGTTCTCTGTTAGAAGTCTCGTACTAAGCGTCCAGCTCCGGGTGACAAAAAAAAAAAAAAAAAAAAAAAAAGTACAATGTAAATGTTAACAAGACATTTATTCAAGGCTTGTGCAGTCGAGATCAAAAAGAGTACTTACGATATCCATGACAATTACTGGCATTTCAGTTGTCCAAGCTGGTTTAAAGATGAGTGAAAGCGGCTAAAAGTTGAAAATATATATCACTGACATTATCAGAATGGAAAATTACTGTTTTATTCAACTGTACGAGTTCTGTAACAGAAAGCGTTGGCATTACGGACAGATTGAATGTGAACATTATTTTTTTATGGGAAAAGGAAAGTCCTTCCACTCCGAGTTCTATCAAGTCCTGATTGTGTTCTGCAAGATCAAATTGTTTTAAATGGATTACATAGCACATAACGAGATGAGGCAAAGTTTTAAAAAGATTTCGTTTGCTTTGAAGATGAGGCGATGGTTAATACGTTATCTGCTATGATCGATAGATATTTTTGGGTACTTAAGGCTCTTTGGTACTAATTGGCTGCGTTGGAGGTGGCCTGAAACACTGGAGGACAAGTACATGAATACTGAAATTGAATTTAATTTTTTTGTTTTGTAATATAGTGTGGTTATGATGCTAAAGTTATATGGAACGGTCCGAGAATTTAATTCCTAGGATGGCTCTAATTGGAGCTAGTATAGTATAGCTCTAATTGGAGCGAATTGCGAGTGCCTTTTGGACATGCGATCTAAATTTAACTATGGGGAGGGATAAGATAACCTCATTAACTTAATAGGTTTATAACAATAGGTGCTGCATTGCATAAACGGAATCGCAAGAGAATTACATGACCTCATGAATTGTATTTATGTGCTAAGAACAATTTTAGGGAAAACGGCGAAAAAAAAAAAAGAAATTACAAGGTTGTCATGATGATTGCTTAATAACTATTCGCCGAAGTCGAGGTGAAAATTTGTTTAGTATAATTACGCAGGTGATTACTCTTAATGCATTTTCTTTCAAACAATTAATTTCTTCGTCTGTCACCTCGACAAAGCGGCTTGGGGCCACTTTGAAAAACCGTTTTGGTGATTATCTCGTACGAAAATTACCTCAAGTGCAACAATCAAAGCAGCATTTTAATCACCTATGTAATTATTCTAAGAAAACATATGGGACTCGTTGAGTGGCGGGAAAATAGAGATGGGGTAGGAAAGGGCTATGTGGTTAAAATGGGAATAAGACTACAATCAGTGGCAAAAGTAGTTGGGACGCTAGTATCAGGATAGGCCTGAAAACCTCTCAGACGTCAGAAACTAAGCATAACTGTCAAAATTCCACTAAAAGCTTCAAAATACAAGTTCCCCCCTCCCCCCAAATCAACGTTGAAATAGACAAGGAAATGAATGTTCACTATTGGAAACATTGTTTTTGGGGGGAGGGGGCAATTATTCAAACTCATTCAGAAAACCAACTTCAAAAGGGCGAGTGTCCCAATACGTTTGCCACTGATTGTAGAAGAAATCATGAAGGGGAGGGCAAGGTGACATGTTCTTAGGTAATTCAAGGGCGTGGTGACTGGAAAGGGTGTCATGCGTTAAGTAGATATTATATTACCATGTGTCCGCAGACCTAAGCTTGGTTTGCCTTCCTCCTTTCATTCGCTAGCCTAATGATGGAGGCATGGTCTTGGACCAAGACATCGCAACATAAGGAATTTCGTAACGCTTTTTTAATGATGGATTTTAACTAAATGTTAAAGCGCGCTCACCTAAAAAAAATATAAATATTTCTGCATTTGAAATGAGTACGTAATTTAATGAATTGCCGAAGTTTATTCTAGGATTTGGTTTGTTCGAACTCAGAGTGGGTAGGACAACACGTTTTGTGTGTTTGCAAGTCTGGCTGTAGGTGATAGTGTAATATGTGAATGAAGTACATTGTATAAACGAAAATGTAATTGTACACTTTTTAAAAAGCACTGCAAAGAAGGTAATAACATTAAATTTGGAGTCACAATTTACATCGCGTCCGATCTTTAAGAAACGAGATAAAACAAAGTTTATTTAATTAAGGAAATTTCACGATGAGTGGAAGATCCAAATCATTCGCTAGCTCTCTCTCAAGTAGTATGAAGAGAAGTTGTTTCCTAGTTTGCAAATCGCAAGACATATTCACGTTTGTTCGCTGCGTCTGTTATCGATAAAATTCGCTTTATTCTCGTCAAAAATTTCAAAAGTAGTATTTTGGAACTTTCTAACAAGTCCTTTGGTATCCAAGATTTGAGGGCTATTTTTAGAAGACCTTTTGGCGGACAACCGGGTGCTGTGAAGACATAATATAGACAAAAATAACTAAGAAAACCTTGAACCTTCCACAGCAGAATTCACTTAATAAGAGCTAATTCTCAAGAGAAATATACCACAAAAGAGAACATGTGCCCCACTTAAGTGTGATAACTTTGTGCGCACCTGTTTTTGCATGCAAATACTTCACCTTTACTATGAACCGACTTTTCATTTGTCTTCTCCGAAGTCGTCCATGTGTCTGGAACGCAACGTCATATTCGTCAACATCACTTCTTCTTCCAGTAACGGTAGGTTGATAAACTTCCTCGGCAAAGGCAAAAAGCTGTGTGCCCAAAGGCGAATCGATGAGTCTCCAAATTGGGCCTCAATTTATTTCATTCACGAAAGTCGCTGATTGGCTGGTGGGTGTAAATTCCAATGCTTAATCGAAGTGACAACAAAGTGTGCCACGTGTAACCTCATGTTTGCAACATCTACACGAGGAAAACGTCACCGATATAGCTTTTCCCGTGAAAATCAGTGCTACTGTTGCTAATTTGGCTTCCCTAGCAAATCTACTAGTCTGAATGCAAATTGCAATAGGCGTTGACCAAATTATTCTATGATTTTGCTTGCAAGATTAATGTATGATTATAATGGGAAAAACCTTTGTGTCAAATTTTTTGAAACCGAATTTGTAACGACAATGTCGCAAAAAGGCTTTGAAAACACTTGCTGTACGCTTAACGTGCCTATTTAGTATTATAACAAAAGTCCGTGCAGAAGGCAAGCGTGAAATTTTTAAATGCATGGATTTCATGAAAAACGCTGAGATTTCAAGACAAGTTGTTTACTTTGTTTTTAAAATACAAAACAAGACGTAACAACTGACGTTCTCTTTAGTTATGAAACATATTAAGAACATCAAATAATAAGAAAATATGGCCGAAGCATTTTGATTTAATTGAAAGAGCAAGGAAAGTCGGCTTGACCCACGTTGAGCCTATTCTCAATTTTTGGTGCGTGGCCATGAGAATGTACTGAACCAGTCACGTGGTCAAAGGTCGACAAAAGCGCGGGACACCTTATTTTTGTTGGACACCCGACTCTGGGTAACAACCCGTGAAATTCATGGACAATAAAAAACAAACAAACAACAACATGAGGTTTACGAGTTATGTCTAGGGCACCGTGTCGGATGTCACAAACAATAAATCTCTCATTAACCTCTAGACAAAATAACTTTTGGAGCAATTGCAGAATACCCGCAACACCTCACCGCTATTGCTTCCCCTAGGCGGCATTCTTTGAAGAACGAGTCGGAATACAATAGAGCTTATTCTTATTCAATGAAGTGCAAATATAAGTTGCGGGGTATTCCGCAATTTAGCCCAAATTTTTACTTGTATTATTAACAAGGGTCAAGACACCGTTTGAGAATTTGTTTTTGAACTGAGCGAAACTCGGCCATTGAATTCTTTTTTTTCCCATTTAATCTATTGTCTGAGCCCTTTGTATATGTTTTGAATAGAATTTGCAAGCCATAGTATGCTGAAGATAGGCGAGAAAAAAAAAAGGGCGCCTCCTTGAATCCAGATTGGGCGCGGCCATTTTTTTTTCTCGTGCATATCTTCTTCTCGAGCTCGACTAACTAAGCGGCGAAAGAGGGACTGCTCGTGGTCTACATTCATCGTCACTTCTATTGCCACCCTCAACGTCATCATAATCATAAGGGGACATGGGTTGGCAAGTTGTTGAAACACATACCCTACCTACCGATGTGTCCCAGGATCTGGGGTGGGGGTGCCGGAGGGGCGCTTTACCATTATGGAGCTTGGTAGGAAGGGTTGAAACCCCCAGTCAACAAGATTTGAAACTGCATGAAGGGATTCTTACTGCAGAGGATTTAGATATGTGGTTTGGCAAGACGAAAGGATTGATGGTTCTGGACGATCTGATGGAGGAAGGAGACAACGATAAACGCGTCTTGGACCTCCTCACAAAGGGATCTCATCATCGTAACATCATTACCGTCTTGTATCTGTGTCAAGACATTTTACGCCAACAGCATCTCGCGAAATGCATGGTGAAAGTGGCCGAAGCACCGGGGCAAGGACCCCCAAATAAAAGTGTAAAAATGAAATCTCCCACCGAAATAAAAAAGGAAGAACCCTCGAAGGAAAGTCCCAAGAAGACATTTCCTCGCCATGTAAAAGAGCCGTCACTCATCGAAGAAATGAAAGCCACTGGGTTCAAACCCAAGACCCTTCTCAAACAAAAACAGAAACCCTGTTACACAATGTTTAAAAAATAAGCAGCAGTGTTTATAGACCTGATAAAACACGTGCTGCGAGTTTCTTGAACGGCTTCAAAAACATTCCACAAAGAGCGTGTCCCTATGGACTCGAAACAATGGTTCAAATTGTGAGAGGTGAATATTAGCGTACAAGAAAAACAAGCTATGCCTTATTAGTATTCTTTATATAAAGAATACTAACGAAGAGTGTTTTATCAGGATATAAAGCTCATACACGTGACGTTTTATCGATGTTTTGATAGGCTGCTAGGCTCATGAATTATTAATGAATTTGGGAGGGAAGCTCAAAACACTCGTGAACGAATCCAGCAAGGTATAAAAAGGTCGTAACAAGCGTTTGAGGCCAAGACCTCTGCCGAAGTCCAACGTTTGAGAGCCCTGCCCGGTTGGGAAGATTGAGCAGAAAGGAAAAAGGTACGCTGCAGACTCGATGGGTCGGACTACTAGAGGTAACGCCAAAACAAGAAGTAAAAGAGTCAGACAGCGCGGTTGGGGTATAATTGCGCAAGATCGGGATCGAATTTCATTGGCTTGGCTATTAGCACGCATTTGGAAAAGAGACTGAAACGCGGGGAGCCCGGTTTCAGACGTGTGGGCAAAATCGCCAAACAGCACGACATTGATTATTCGGGGGCGAGGAATCTCATGGACAAACGTATTAGCTGAGCAGATTGACAGGATTCAAAGGGGTTCCCGGAACTTTAGTGTTATGGTCCGAGTTGATACACATCACTGTGACACCGGGTTAGCGCTAACTGTAGGTTTTAATAGAACTCGAATAAGAGTTTGCGCTAACTATACTCTGAGAGAATCTAGACTGTAGGGAATAAAAGTCTTAAAATAGCAGCAGTTTCGTCTGCAATTTCGACGAATGATACTATCTTTTTCAGGGTATTTTTCTACCGAGTCTTGCCCGCCTCACTGTCGATGGAGAAATCCCTGGAAACTACATTGTGACAATTTAAACAAAAATAAATTGCGTTCCATAAACTGAGTCCACAGAGGTAGTCCTTGGACCGGGTCCACGCACAGGTCCACGGAGGGTTCCACGGACCGGGTCTACAGGGGTGGGTATCAATAAATGAAAGTTAATGAATAACTTGACTAAGTAGGAAGCGATGGAATGTAGTAGTTCTTCCATCTTTAATGCCTTTAATTATTAGTAGCTCTGTGTTCGACGTAAAATGATACTGGGTAAGGCCGTTATAGTAATGAATCTACTTGGGAAATGGTATAAGTTCGGGTGAAAAAGGCTCCTACTGATGACCCCTGAACTGAAACTAAGTCAATGTATTCAATATCCCCTCGTTTTACAGGGTGCCACACCCTATTAGCATCCTGTCGAAAATTGTTATAACATATTTGATAAAATATTTTACTTTTAGGTTCATATCATAAAACAACTATTCACAAATGACTGTAGCACATAACATTGACTTCTAATGAGATTAAGCACTCTTTCAATGAGGAATATTGAGCTGCAATGCACTTGTGGATTATAGATCAATTATATGCGGAGGGAATTAAATTCATTTTGCACCTTTTATGAGCATTGAACTAATGTAAACCATAGTGGCTAGGGCCTTTTCTATGGGAAAATTATATCACTGTCCAATTATCTTAATTAAACATGTTAAAGTTCACTTGCTTATCTCTGCAAATGTGGTGAAATTCTCTCAAAATGGGACGGATTCTCAAGCGTAAAAAGATTCTAGTTTTGACATTTTCAGCTGCAAACAAGCAATCTTGACATTGTATTTCGGGGGTACCATTCCACCTTCATTCCCGCGAGGAGTAGGTGCGCGCGCGAAACAGCCTCGATGACTTTGAAGTAACATGTTCGTAAAGAAATAGAAAAAAAGATGGAGTGTCGAGGATTACTGTACAACACGAACATTTTAAGGGGACCTTTTCACGAAGCTGGTCAACCAGTGAACTGCAAGAACTCCTGAGAAGCACGGAAGGGGGGGGGGGGGGAAGGACATTCTCTTATATTCGCTGTACAGGTATATGCCGCCCGATAGGGTAGGGTTTTTGAGGTGCTCATGCAGTCCTTAAATAGGGTATCCGTTTTGGCATTTTTGGTATCGTGATCCTTAGATATTGGTTAAATAGGGTCACTAAATTGCAGTATCCACCCCAACGCGCAAAATGATAAATATATATTCTGTTAAAACTGTACTAACTATGATACTAAACGTCTGTGTACAGAGGAAAAGAAATACAACGACCTATCAGTTACACAATTATGAGTTATTTTTTTTCCCTTAAGTAAATTTAGGGCCTTAAAAATGTATCTAATTTCGACCTGGGTCCCTATCCCCAAGAATTCTTTCTCCTCAATGGGTAGAGTACCCGACGGTGTTATGGGGGGTTGTATCTTCAAACTCTGCTTGGGACTGTCCCACCCATTGCCTAGCAACTAGATTGGACAAAAGTCTAAGAAAATTAGAACAAATCACAATGTTTCAGAGCCTGGAAATAGAGTCCACTACTTTTGGAATTTTTCGATACCATTCATTTTAAGACATATGAACTTTCAACTACCGGTAATCCGAATATTCTTTAAAGCATATCCCATTAATGCAACCACAAGAAAGACATTTTATGCAAAGTCTACTTTTTATTATTGGTTTTAATCTGGGTACAAGAATAATGCAGTCTTACGTGCCCAAATTACATTAGTGTATTTTAGTCTGCCCTCAAGTCAATTACAAATGAAAGAGGAGTTGTGGAACAACAGCTGGGTGAAAAACCTCCTCGTACGTCCACTTGCCCCTTGGAGGAAAACCCCGGGCCAGCTGAACCCCTCAATCAAAGACCACCCGGGCTAGGTCCTAGCAAAGTTGGCATATAATATTATAATTGAACCATAACAAGATCCAAATAGCTCCAGGACTGAAGCAAGCAAAAAACTATCTATAAAATTTCCTGTTTATACATGTATATAAAAACAAAGCCCCCTGTTTTTTCTAGAAAAACTGACCCATTTGAATCTTGCACGTAATAAAATTCAAAGGTGAAAAAGAATCCTGACCCTTTTTTTTTGGTCAAGCATTCAGCACTTATTATGAAGTCTTTGATTTAAATTAATTTGATCCTGTACAATGAGGGTGAACTTTGACTCTGGCCTTGATGGTTTATAATACCTATTTATTTTAAAGTTTTAAGTTTTTATCTCTCAATTTTCTAGTTTTAATATTAGATCTTTCTTTACTTATTTTGCATCTACCATTATTACTAGACAGTATAATTCAATGCCACGGGGTTTGTTAACTTGCCCATGCCATTACGTCGTACGATATTCACCTTTATTTACTTGTATGGTACAAACACATGAAAATAAATGGCATGATAATTATTATCCTACAACATAACATTTTTAACACAGACAGCCCTTTTTAATTGTACGATATTATTTTACCCATCTTATTGTACATATCATGCATGAGCCCCTACTTTGTTACCGTACTAGAAAGTTGTTGACAAACGCTTCCAGTGCCTCATACCATTGCCCTCTGCTTATTTATTTACTTCTAAGTTGTTTGCTAACTTCCAAATGTCATGAGATTGTATGAGATTAGTAACCTCTGCTTAGCGGTAGTTTGTTAACAAACAAGCGTGCTCCATCATAATTCATGATTGCATTTATCATTTATAATACCATTAGCTTCGTGCACACTCACCACTAAATTTATTAAAGCTACCCCCCTCACTCACAAATTGTTTGCAGGCCATAAAATTGTAGGATAGTATCATCAACTTATTCTTATGGAAAGTTCTTTGCTAACATGCGCAGGTCATTTATAGTATGATTATCCTAGTCTCTACTTATTCTCTTCTGAGTTGTAAGCAGACGTGTGTCCAATCGTGTTGTATGATTATTATTATTACTATTCTCTACTTACTTGTAAGCACTATGCCAATGCACATAGTCCATTTAATGTAATAATAAATTTCTATAACCACGTTGTTGTTTATGAGTACGTTGCTTGCTAATGCGTGCAGGCTATCAAGTCGTTTTCTAACGCGGCTACGATATTATGTCACATGATATCAGCGTTTACTCTGTCCTCTTTTTATGTTGTTAAAAAAGCGTGCACCATACCATGTGATATTATTTCAGACCCTTAATATATTATACGTTTTTGTGACCATCTACTTATTTATACATACGTTGATTTATTAATATGTATTATCATGTCACATAATATTCTCCCCCTTCGGTAAGTCATTTATAAGTCGTTTCAAGAGACCATGATCCATCATATTGTAAATGTTCTCCCTTTGTTTTCTAAATTACGGATGTGCACAGGCCACTAAATGTTAATAAAATATAAACATTTAATTTGAAGGTTGTTTGCTAATGCATGTATGGTTACATTGCAGGATTTTACATTGTACCCTCTTTATCTACAAGTTGTTCTTTAACACGCACACAACATGAAGTGAAGTGACATTAACATCCTTTGCTTACAAATTTTGTAAAACGTTTAATAATGTGCGTACGTTATCATATAATAGTACCCTCTATTTATTTACTTTCAAGTATTTTGCTAATGCGCACACTAAAATCTCTTTTGATATTATTGGTTTGTAGTTATTCTTATGAGTGTTCACCATCATGCGTGATATAATTCTTACTTATCAGTAATATGCAGCATTCTATATGTCTTGTGACATCCAACTTATTTTGTATAATACTTATATTACCTTCATGCATGCTCAGTAATATGATAGTATCATTATCAACTTATTCTTATTTCAAGTTCTTTGCTAACATGCACAGGTCATTTATAGTATAATTATATTTATAAGTCTCTACTTACTCTCTTATGAGTGGTGAGCACACGTGCGCGTCCCATCATGTTGTATGATACTGTTATTCTCTACTTACTTGTAAGTAGTGTGTGCCAATGCGCGCAGACATTTTAATGCAATAGTAAATTTCTCTAACCATGTAGTTGTTTATGAGTAAGTTGCTTACTAATGACTGCACGCTATTATGACATAATTACCTCTACTGATTCACTTGCAAGTTGTCTTCTGCCGCGGGCACGCTATTATGCTATCATCCTCTATTCTATAATTTTTTTTGTTGTTAAAAAAGCGCGCACCATACCGCATAATATAGCCCATTATATTATTCGTTTTTGTGACCATCTACTTATTTGTAAGTTGATTATTAATGCGCTTTATCATGTCACCCAATATTATCCCTCTTCATTACGTCATTAATTTTCTTTTGTTTTATGAGACTGTGATCAGTCATATTGTATAATATTTTCTCTCTACTTTCTAAATTACTTAAAAGTCATATGCCATTGCGCACAGGCCATTAAATACTAAGAAAATATAAACATCTACTGGTTTATTTGAAGGTTTGTGAATTGATCGTACTTTCATCGTTTACTTAAAAAATGTTGTAAGTTGTTTAATAATGTGCGCCCTGCGATGTGCCCACGCTATCATATAATTACCCTCCATTTCTTTACTTTCAAGTTGTTTGCTAAAACTTGCATTATCATTTCTTTCGATATTATTGGCATTTTTGAGTTATTCACATGAGTGTTTACATATGTACGATATTATTACTTTAAAAACGATGTTCTTGCCCTCTTCTGTCTTATCAGTAGTATGCAGCACGCACAGACCAGTTAATAACTTTTTATGACTATCTAATTATTCATACAATGTATGCAACCTTTCTACTAAAGCGTGCATTGTATCCTGTCGTATGACATTATCCCCCTTAGTCCCCTTCATTAAATCATTTGTAAGTCGTTTTAAGAACCCGCGCTCATTAACATGGTATGATATTGGTAACCTCTAATTGATGATTCACAGTACGAGTTGCTTGATAAGACGCGTTGCTATCTACTTTTAAAATTACTCAAAAGCTTTATACTGGTGCGCACACGCCGTTAAGTACTAATAAAATATCTATTTGTTCATTTGTAAGTTGTGTACTGATGTGCGGGCGCAATTGTATCGTATGATCTTTTCCCACTGTACCCACTAATAGGCGATTTTCATGATGATGGCGTAATTAACTACGAAGACCATACTGCTTTGAGTTGCTTCTAGTGTTCTACTATCAGGCAAATTTAACAGTTGTTTCTTTGTTCCCGGGAGAGAAGAAATATCTGAATAACAAAGCAATTTGACAAAGTATTCTGACATTATTGGCCTCTACTTAGACACCAATAAATTGTTTGCGGACGCGCGCATATGCTATTGCATGATACTATAACCCGCGACTTATTTACTTATTCGTCGTACAATCGCTATCACGTCGCACAATAAATGATTTTTCTCTCCTTACTAATAAGGTATTGTTAATGCGCTCGTCTTATCTAATTTCGTGATATTTTTTACTTACTTTCGTGCAAGCGTTATGTTAATGTGCGCAGGCCATTACATGGTGTATATTTTCACCTTCTATCTATTCCTTGAAATTGGTTATTGCTAAGGTGCACGCATTATGTCATATCACCTTTTATTCTTAACTAAGAGAGTATTATTTGCAAGTTGTTCGCTTATCTCCTATTATTTTTCATTTATTTTTCATTTATTTATCTTACTCACCGCCCTTCATTCACTAGTCAGTACCTTTAGTAATGTTTAACTAAACAAGACCAGTTTCAAAATTCACCCTCAATTCTCTACTTATCCCATGACTTTATATTTTTCAAACCCTTATAAATATTGGATGCGTCTTAAAAACAAGAAGTACGAACGCAATCAGCAGTAGATCCTAGTTAGCTAAGACCAATTCATATCAATAAAAGTGCAACCCTAATCTCAAATTTTCCTTCCTTTGCTACTGGTAATAATTAGATGAGAATGTTTTTCAAAATTCATCGCAATTACAACCATAGCTTCACTGTCTTCATCTGGACAATTAAAAGAGTTGAGACTGCGTGCCGGTATTGAAGCTGGTAGACCCTCTCATGAAGCACTGGTGTCCCTCTGTACTGTGTAATGTCGGGCATAATTCTTAACTAAACATCAAGTAGACAGCTTCAAATTAGACTTCAAATATACTCCATTCACTTGTACACTTTGTTTCCTAGATCTGTATCAAGGGACAATACTCAAAGTATTATTTTTTTAAATGGGGCCATATTCGTGCTCGAATGCGCTCTTTTTAATGAACAAGAGAAACTATATGATCTGTAAGGGAAAAAACAAAACTACTATGATTTCACCATTAAAAAAAATAGTTCAGTGGCCAAAAAGGAGGGGCAGCGAATCATCAACTTTACATGTCCTTTCGAAAGGAAATGTTTGAAAACTCACAGTTATCAGAAGCATCCTTGATTAACGAAGAAGGATTCTCAGACAGATAGGTCTAGCCGATGGACTTCCAGTAATCACAGATGGTCACTAAATTATAACGCATAAATGTGAGTTTTCGTACCTGGAATCCTGAAGCAGCATTTCCCTTGAAGACGGTGATCCAAGATCAGCAACTTTTCACGGAGCAGCCTCAGCCTTCTCTTCATTTACGGGTGATATCAGGAGATACCGACTTACAGGACTAAAAAAAAAAGAGTCATGGATAATTTTAACAGAAAAAAGGAAAAAGAAAACGAGTAAATTTGACTCGTTTTCCGACTGGATTGCCATATGGCAAACCAGTAATTAGTAGTTATTAGCCATTACTGGGTAGCGAAACGCTAAAAGAGCGGAGCTATCACTGAGCATAAAATAATGGAGAGGGTTTATAGTTCCGGCACAGTTTGTGAGCATATGAGAACAACATTCATAAAAGCTAACCTTAGGCCTAAAAACTGTTGTTTAGGCCTAATTAGGCCTAAGGTTAGCTTTTAAGAATGTTTAGGATACTTTCTGTATTGGTGAAACAATGACCTGCAACTCGCGACCTGCGACCTGCGACCTGCAAATTAGACCCGCCGTCCAACACCCTAGCTTGCAAGTTAACTGGATAAAGGAGGTAGAATGAAATAACTAGCGGACAACAGCTAAATTTGTTCTTTCTCGTTTAGAGCTTCTGGTTTTTCCAGCAGCGCTGACCTCTGACTTTCATGTTCCTCAAAACAAAGTATTTGCTTACCGAAATTTTCCTGTGTGAACGCAGAATTGTTAACAACCAAGACTTCTTTCTTTTGCTTCGTCAATAATTACCTGCAACAACATCTCAAAAAGCTCCACATCCACAAGATCAAGAGTAGAATGAATTTAAAGTAGAATTTAAAGTAAATTGGCATTGACAATAAAACAGCATCAATAAATCAGTCAACATAAAGTCAAATTAAATTAAGTTAAATTACGCAAGCGTCGGCGCATGCGCGCACTCTCTCCCTCTCTCTCTCCCTCTCTCTCTCTCTCTCTCTGTCTCTCTCTCTGTCTCACACACACACACACACACACACACACACACACACAAAACACTCCACGTGACACACAGACACAAACAAAAAAAAAAACGGATAAGTACATAAACAATACATATAAGGGGAGGGCGAGGAAAATGCGGCTCTTGCACAGAAAGAGGAAATCGAGCCAGGCATTCATTTCCAACATTTCAGTTTAGAGGAAAGAATTGGGACATCCGTTACAAATACGGAGGGCGAGAAATTTAAAGTAAATTGGCAGCAAAAATGTTCCAGGTTGCCTGCGACTTGAGGAAAGAAAACGTAAGATGAAAAGGGATATATTAGAAGTGGACCGGGAATTGTATACGATGTTCTACACCGCCAGGCCGGGTACAAATTGTCGCATTTAAGGGGATTTAAACGTGGCACCGGCAAAAAAGGGAGAGTAATCAAACCACCAACGAACGAAAAGTGGAACAGCCTTGATTACAGCAGCTTTAACCCTATTTTTCAATACAGATCAAGACCTATGCAGATGTGAATTCCCGCTCTCCGTTCGATTTGGCGAACTTTCTCTATAGCGAAATGAATCATGCAAAGAAAGGACGAAGTCTTGGCCAAGAAGTGAAGGTAAGATTGCGTGCAGTTACACTTAGAGATCATCCTGGATAACAACACAGCTCAGAAGATGGTTATGATGTAGCGAAAACCGTTCTCAGAAGGGGCTGCTGCCACACAAAGACTATGGATAGCGCTCACGACAAATCATCAGATCTGAGAAAAAAATGATCGGTTAAAATCAGGATTTCAAGGAAAGGCCTCATCAAAATCGACAGCCATTTAACAGGCTGAGGTTGTTGCTTGGCTTATTCTTGATGAAGACGCTGTATGTACAGTGTAAGGGATTAAAGCAATACAAGCCCAGTAGCTCCCTTTAAAAGAATGAATACTTTTAAAAGATCAAATGCCTCCAAGGAAGTTATAACGCAAATACCACGATGACCAACATATAGCGAAATATAATGGACATGTGCCTTCGTGGACATCCAGATGAATCGCGCGCATTCGAGTAGCAAATTATAACGGGAAAGTAAATGAGCATGACAAATGTGACTCAATGAGGACCAAACCCATGTAATAATTGCGAAGGACCATCTGATTCATGGTTTAAATGTTGATGAATCGAAACAGTGAGCTGATTGACTTTTTCGAATCAAACAAAAAATTGAGATGGGAATCAAACGCATGATTACTGTCTCCGAAAGCTATACCTTAAGATGACCAACTCTTGCGATTACCTCCATGTATCGATATTGATGGATTTGGACTAGGAAGTTTACGACCATTCGAACATTTTAAGATGTTGCCATGACGACCTGTAATAATGATAATAGCGATGATGATGAACTTGATCATCAACATCTGTAATATGATATGGATGGTGAAGAAGATGATTTCTCCGCGTAAGAGAAAAACGATGACGCGGAAAAATGACAAATTCATAGCGCCCTTCCAAGGGATAGATACTTACGATAAAATGGTTCCAACAAAGTTGTAAATGCAGATATGACGATGACGAATGTGTAGCCAAATAACAAACGTGTTTCTTCTCGGACATCCAGATGAATCGCACGGAATCGAATGGATCATAGCGGAAAAATAAACGAACATAACGAACGAGGCTCGATGAAAGCGAATTGCGAAGGACCGTCTGATCGAAGGTTTAAGTAATGATTGATGAAGCAGTGAGCTTGTTAACGTTTTCGAATCGAACAAATCGAGATTTGAATCGACCTTATGATCAGTGTCTCCCATAATTAGGTCATAAGATGATCGGCTCTTGCGTTTATCCTCATGTATCGATATTGATGGTTTTACGACCATTCGACCATCTCAAGATGTCATCATCCATGATTACCTGTAACAAAATTATGATATGGATGATTAAGATGATGATTTATCAGTATAGAAGAAAGACAATAACGTTGACAATGAAAAATTCAGTAGCGCCCTTTCAAGGAATGGATACTTACGATAAAATGCCTTCAACAAAGTTGTAATGCAGATAGTACGATAACGAATGTGTAGCGAAATAAGGTAGGTGTTCCTTCTCGGACATACAGATGAATCGTACCCAATCGAATAGCGAACTGATCATACATGTAGCGGAAAAGTAAACGAACATAATCATGACGAACGAGACTCGATGAGAAGACGAAAACCATGTACGGATTTCGAAGGACCGTCTGATTGATGGGTTAAGTCATGATTGCTGGAGCAGTGAGCTAGTTAACGTTTTCGAATTGAAACAAATCGAGATGTGAATCGAACTCAGTTATGATCAATGTCTCCCAGAAATTAGGTCGTAAACTGATCGGCTCTTGCGTTTATTTACATGTATCCATTGTGATGGCTTTTAATTAGGTAGTTTACGACAATCCGTCCATTTCAAGATGCTCCGATGATTAGCTGTAAACAAAATCATGATAATGGCGATTAAATGATGACGACGACGACGACAACGATGATGATAATGACGATGATGATGATGATGATGATGATAAAACATGAACATTATGATAAGGAAATAAGGATGATGAAAAGTGATAACTACTCCAGTGTGGTAAAACGACGACGATAATGACAGTAACAGACTAACAGTTGTAGTGGTTAATGATAGTGAGTATGCAAATAAGATCATCGAATAATCGTTGTGTGCTACTTTATTAGAGAATTAGATTGTATGCGTGCATGTGTTCATCAGAGAGTGAAAAAAGGTAGATAATAGATCAGTGGAGAAAAGCCAGCTCAATAAATAAGCTGTAAAGGAAAGGCTCATCAAGAGATTGTAAAGGCAAAAAAATACAGCTTAAGAATGGACAGAGGTACATAGAAGCAGAACCAAATGAAGCAGAGAAAACAATTAATAGGGCTGTGGTAGCAAGTCATACGTAAGCGACAGTCTGCCCGGAAAAGCGTTTGGACCATAAACGATAAAGGGTTAGAGGAAACAACACTTAAAGCGGACTTTAGGTGTGGTAGAAAGATAGATAGAAAGAAAGAAACTTTTAGAGAAAAACACTTGAGATGAGCACACAAAAAAAACTGCTACAATCCCGAATATATCTGTATAAGAGGATGGTCCATTGTAAAGATTTCACCCTGAACAAAAAGGGCAGAAGCAAACCGTAAAGAGAAGTGAAGAAAATGAAGAAACAAGAAACGGGGCATTTGGGTGTTGACATAAATTAAATGAAAAGATGGGAGGCTATAGCTAAAGGCTAAAACATCATGGAAGACAACATTGAATGAAATGGAAATGAGAATTGAGGATACTGTGCGGTAAGGAAAAGAACACGAAACAATATGGATGAATCAAGACCACTTATTAAACGCTTCCCTTCTCAAAAGGGCGTAGTAGTTTGGTAAAAGAAATAAAGACCGAAATGCCCAAAAAAAGTAAATCGAAAATAAAGTAGGAAAGAAAATACATGAAAGATAAAATAAAGGAGTCGTCTCCTTTCCGATGCCTTCAACTGAGTGATAAATACAAGCAAAAAAGGAGTCAGAGATTAAACTGAGTACAGAGGCATGACGCTGGTTAAGGTTAACTTGGGAGGGCTCAAGGAGTATGAAAAAGAACAGAGGACGAAGGTGCTACGAGGCATTTGACCAATCAATATCAAACAAGTAGAGGAAGAGCAATGAATTCAAAAGGCTGGTGTCGACTTGTAAATCGGTTTCATCCTCTGACTTCTGCCCTTCTCAAGCATTTTCTTTTACTGAAGTATTCGGCGTGTTTCACGAATCTGACGATTGCGTCCGATGAAGTTCTTCTTGCAACCTGGCCTGCTTTAAATACAGCTTTAATTTGATTTCCACCTTAGTTATTTTCATCTTTATCTTACTGACGAAGATTCAGTCTCTCCGCTCTGCATTTCATTTCGTCCATAATTTATCGTCTAGGGATGAAACGATAAACAGTTTGTGCGATGTCTTCTGCTTTCATTCCTATCCTTGCAGTTGTCGCTTTTTTCTCTTGTCTTAACTATACTCACATTAAAGTTTGTATTTAATGTATTAAATAATTAACAAGAATATTATATAGAAAAGGCGCAATATAAGTAATAAATATTATTATTATTATTATTATTATTATTGTTATTAATTAAGTCAACGACCAGCCCATGGAACAGCTAGTGTTTCATGAGCTCCCGCTCCTCATCCTAAAGCGTACTTCATGTTCTATCGATTATCTTACATTAATACTAGTGATCTCCTACTGTATGGCTTGATGATGATGATAGACTTTATTTAAGTGTCAATGGTATTTAGCTTAGGAAAAACTAATTGGGGACACTATTTACACAATAAAGTATACCTTAGCTAAAGTGAAAATTATTTACAATTTATATGAAAATGTTTAAAATAAATAGATAAATAAATAAAAAATTCTCAGGATCTTCTCAGTCTCAATTAGCACGTTTTTCTTCTTTCGTTTCTCGGTCACACTTTTGAATTTGATTTGTTTCTTTGTGTTTCCAATCTTCTTTAACCCAGTACTTCTGATGACGCTCAGTTGTCGTTATATGGCCGGGTACTGTTTTATAAATTTTCCATTTCACAGCTTTTCGCGCCGGCTTGTTAAGTGCCGTCGTTAATTTGATTTTCCGCCGGTTGTTTTTTTATAATCTTCTTTCGTGCAATCCTTTCACTATTGAATTCCTCAGTGTGTTTTTCTTCTCTTGTCTTTCTCTTTTCTTCTGACTTAGCCAAGGGGACCGAAGGAAAGTAAGAGTCTTCAAGAGGAATTTAGAGAAAAGTCAACCCAAGGGGGCTTTATTCCGAGCTGAATCTCGATAATTCGTATATCATCAAATACAAACTCTTTTGGAAAAAGGATGATTGTATGGATACTGGCGAAAACAAATGCATCAAACCTGGACCGACCGCAAGACAACAATAAGAAATTTCTCTAGCTCCATCTCTATATTTAGTAGAAACAATGCCGGATAACTTTAGATCAAAACCTGACCTGGAAAAAGACCGCATGTCAATGAGGGTATAAAGAGACAGAAATGGGGAAGTTTAGTAGAGCTGGAGAAAAGTACGGAGACTAATGGAGAAGATCCGCTGGACGAGAAGTGAGGAGGTGCTCAGTAGGGTTGGAGAGAGACGGTGTTTGATGGGTGACATCTGGAGAAGGAAGCGAAGATGGATAGAAAATATTAAGAGGTCAGAGGGGCTTCTGCGCACTGCCTTAGAGGGGAAAATACAGGGGAAAACAACAAGAGAAAGAAAGATAGCAATGTTGCTGGATGATGTCAAGCAAAAGAAGTCCTTCCGGTCAATAAAAAGAACTGCGCAGAATAGAGGGTGCTGCATGACCTGCCTAGCGATTGAGAGATTGAGAGAGAGAGAGTAGAGCTTGCTCGCCGGTCCATTTATTGGTCTCTTTCTTGTCACAAATTCCAAATCATCTTCCGCGTTACCTTTTTGATCAAGACCATTTTCCCGAGGTATTCACTGTCATCTTCTCGGTGATAAATTCTACACCACCTTTACTTCGTCAAGATTTCGTATTCTTGTCCGTCTCTTCACATTTGCAAAGAACGACTCAAAGGAATGCGTTTCTTGAGTCTAGTTGTACGAGAGTGCACCATATGGCTAAAGATAAGATAACAGAAAAAACTCCTTGAGCCCACTAAAAGATACAAAAAAGAGAGCAGCTTAAGAGAATCAAATAAAGAAAATGAAGGAGTCTTGATCTTCTTTGTCTGGCTTCGCTTTCCTCCATTCTTATTTGTTCTTCCTCGCTCTACTTTGTCTGAGGAATTTCCTTCTTCTAGTTATACTTTGTTTATTTTCGTCCCACTCTAATTATCATCGTCCCTCTTCGTAATTCAAACTTTTTCTTTCTTCTCCCCGCGGTTTTTTTTGTACTAGTTCATTGCTCTTAATTCTTCTTTCGTCCTCTGAATCTAACATGATTCTTCTCATTTGTCGATCAGTTTACTTCATTGCTTTTGTTCCTCGTGGGTTTTTTCTTTTATCTTTGTTCTTCAATGTTTTTTGTTTTCTCTGGTTTTATTTTACGCTTCACTTGGGCTCGTTCTCCGATCGTACACTACGGATTCACTTCATTCAACCTTTTTTCAGCTTCTTCTCCGCTGACTTCAACTCTTGTCTGCCTTGCGTATGACCTTCAGGTTTCACCATACAGTGACTTCTTCTCTTTAGGGATATCTTCATTTAGCATATACTAAAATAGTGGATTGAGTTAAAGGCGCAATCTGATTGGCTACTCAAACGAATATTCTTTGCTTTTCACCTCCGAGCAACTCGCGCGAGATTTGTGCCCGAAACCGATGAATATTATAATCCTTATAGGAATAACTGATTTAAAATAATTTTTTGTGCTATATTATCTCACTGTTTTAGTAAAACTGTGAGAAACTGTGAGATAATATAGCACAAATTGGAATAGTTGTCTATTCACCTCAGTGTCGGTTGCTGGTGGTGGATATTTAACGGCGAGGTAAATATCCACCGTTAGGCACCTCCACTTCGGTGAATAGTTGTTAACTAGTGTTTTAGTAAAACAGTGAGATATTATTGCACAAATTGGAATAGTTCTCTTGGTATATACTGAGTATATACTAAAACAACTATTCACCACAGTGTCGGCGGCTAGTGGTGGATATTTACCGGAGAGGTAAATATCCACCGTTAGCCACCTCCACTTCGGTGAATAGTTGTTAACTACTTAATTTACGCTATCATTACTAAGCTTTGTTCTTACTCAATGCGCGCGACCAGCTCACGGGATACTAGTCATCCCGAAAACTCCCGCACCGCTTGACAGAAAAAAATCGTTCTTCTCAACTAGCTTTTTACTACCTTAAAGTTAGTTTTGTTTAACTTCACTTCTATTTAATATTAAGTACACAACGCACGCGACCAGACCATCTGACAAACATCAAATGAGCTCCCGCATCGCTTCAGAACTACAGTTTTAATTTACATTTCACCCTCCCCTCCATCCACATAACACCCACCACGCGAGGTAAGGTAATTGACTGGAGATACTACTCGAAGAATTTCGCTATAAATATATATTTTTTTCTATCTTAAACGAGGGAACATTGCCTGAGATAAAAAATGAAAGAAGCTATAGACCGAATGCATAAATGGCAGCCAAAAAAATATTCTTTTGTTTATGTGCTAATTAGACTCACTAGCCTCGCTCTCAAGCAACATTTCTTTTGTATTTTGTACATGCCTACGAGGCTAGTGAGTCTAACTGGCACATAAACAAAAAAATATTTTTTTGGCCGCCATTTATGCATTCGGTCTATGAGCCTAACACACCGGACAGAACTAAAACATCAGTATTAAGAGCCATTTTCCGAGAAAATCGAAAATCGCAAGACACTCGAAAAAAAATCGATTTTTTTTTTTTTGCCAAAACATCCCTTTTAGTGACCTAATTCAAGAAAAAATAGTTTTGGGTTCAAGCGATTCATTGTACGGGAGAAATAACAAAAAGTTTGAAAAATCGATTTATGGCTGGTTTTTCGCGCTTAAAAACAACAGAATCCGACCTCAACTTCGAGAAAACGGTGAACGCATAAGAAACAATCCCTAACATCGAAACTTCAGGCGAATATTATTTCGTTCTTAATCTTTGAAGCCCTAAAAGAAAATTTGAAGAAATAAGTTTTTTACATTTACAATCGACAAGTTTAAAAAGGACATATTTGTGTCTCTTGAAATGTGAGAAAATGAAAGCGAACTTTAACTGTTGAAAAAGCCCTCTGGTATATGCCGCTTCCTAGTAAAACCCATATAGAATAAAGCCTTGGCTATTGAAGTAAATTAAGGGAAAGTCTTAGCTCTGGGAATTAAATACAGCCCTGACACTGGAGTAAGCAATTTGAGAATTTCATTTAATAAAATGTATGCAAATTAGACGGCCCGCTGAAGGAATTCATACTAAACAAAAGTTTAGTGCAAAAGGACTACTTACTGTTGCTAGTAATATGTTTTTACAGTGAAAGTGTTATTTCTAGCTTTCAGCTGTGTTGGTGAGAGCCGTAAATAACTTTTTATATGACGACTGAAAAACGTTTGTTCAGCCACATTGCCGCAGCGAAATCATTGAGATCGCAACTTCGAACTGAAACTGTCATCGCTTGATGAAACTCCGTTACCACAATGGTAAAATAGTTTTCTTCAGGGGGAAAAAGCAGAATTAAAATGCATTCGAAACCGTTGACTTCGATTTTGAATTTGTTTAGTTAAGATTTCAAGCCACCACAAGGTCTTATGACTTCTACTGACCCACGAATCGGTTACATATGCCAAGGTCACGTTAGCAAACTGTCACGAAATACTCAATAGCTTCTGTTTTTGGTCTTTGTTTTGTTGGTAAAAAATACATACAATTTTCACAGAACAGACCTTCTTGCTTAATTTGATTTATATATTTGTATTGGTCCAGACACATGCATATGCTGACTTGTTGTAAAAGACATTCATCACAGTTTTTGATTCAGAGTGAAGGTATAATATTTCCCAAAATATTTCAAACACAAATGTTTCCTTAATAAGTTCGTTATTCCCGAATTTACCACCTTGCAACAATCCCTACAGCAAAATAAAAAGCATAAAATTCAACTTTATAGCTTGCTATAGTTTTGTTTCGGATTTGTTTTTTATCATTTTTCCTCCGAAACCAGGATCCCTAGCCAGGTAACTAGAAATTCTCAGTTTCATTTAGAGCTTGTTCACAACACAACTTCAAACTTGAGTGTGCTTATCGCATCCTTGAAACCTTCGAGACCTCCTCAAAATTGTTGAAAAGCCTATTGAGGCTAATAATAATCTTTGAGTTAAATTTGACCAATTCACGCCGCGAGCGGGAGAAAAAGAGAACCACTCCGCAGGGCTGAATACGCGATGTGGAGTGTTATAAAATTCCACATTCTCGCGCGTAACGCTTTCTCTAGAGACCTCTAGAAATGTTGTTTAGTGAAGAAAAACAAAGTTATCTTTGGTTAACTCAGAGAACTTGCAGAAATACCTCCAGCCTGAAATACCGCGCACCGGTGGCTCAGTTGGTTAAGCACCGGGCTGTCACGCGGGAGGTTGTGAGTTCAACTCCGGCCGGACCAACACTCAGGGTCTTTAAATAACTGAGGAGAAAGTGCTGTCTTTGTAATGACATCTGCAAATGATTAGACTTTCAAGTCTTCTCGGATAAGGACAATAAACCGGAGGTCCCGTCTCACAAACCTTGTTCACATATAACACTGTGGGACTTTAAAGAACCCACACACTATTCGAAAAGAGTAGGGGACGTGGTTCCCGGTGTTGTGGCCTATCTTCATCACTCACTTACATCATCACTCATCATGGGTTGGGAGGGTTCAGTGGGCTCATAAATGGACTGATAGCGGCTGCCATCGGCGCCCTTAGTATGCTGATGTCCGAGCCCACTGCAAAAATGTAAATAGGACACGTATGTTTGTCCTATCAATCAATCGCGACATTACTACTATTACTGCATAACAGGCGCTTTATCAGGGGCACCCAACGACGGTTTCCCCCCGAATTACTTTGAAAAGACTTTTACGCTATCCAGAGTACTTTTAGATCTCTAGGAAAGTTTTCTAAGTGGCGCTAAGAAATTTACATTTGTTCGGGCATCCTAGGGTAACTTGAGTCTTTTCGAAGTTACGAGGGCTTCAGTGTTATTTTCCCGAACATTTTAGCAGCAATTCAAAGTTTTCCGAAAGTGATAGTTTTTCGGTTCCTTTCTGCATGGCATTTTCGATTCCGAAAATTTTAGGCTTCCTTTCTCTACGAAAAACAACCTAACCTGGGGAGTGAAATGGGAAAAATGAACTTCAGAAAATCGGAGGGAATTTATTACATAAGCTTCGAAAATTGTGTACATGAATGGAACGGTCATCTTGAAATTTTTAGGCAATGTTTGCTTCTCCGAACAGATATTTCACAGGGTGCCCCTGCTTTATGAGCTAGGCTAGGCGAAAGCGGCATTTTGCGCGAGGCGCGAAACGCGACGAGAGGAGGAAAAAATAAAGCTTTAGCTTTCTTTATCCCTCGTCTCGCGCTTCGAACTCGTTTCGCGCTTTGAGCAAATGCCGCGTTCGCCTCGCTTGGCTCATAAAGCACCTGTTATGCAGGCTAGAATACCTCTTCACATTTATAAAATAAGGTGTCGTTGATTTGTTAGAGCGGGGAGAGACATTTATAACGTGCAAATAGTCACGAACTGAAAGGTAACTGACTGATTTGTAACAAGGACTCAGCCTGACAAACAAGAAATGATCTCACTCTCCGAAAAGGAACGCTCTTTTAAACATAAACAAAAAATAAGCAAAGAAAGCAAAACAATGAACAAAATAGATTTTTTCTTGACTTAGTTATTTCGGCGAGAACAAATGGTGAATGATTCACTTCTGGAAGCAGCCTCTGAGGAGAAGTGAGAACACCGTTTAGGCAGAACTCTGCACTTTGTGTACTTTACTAACCTGTTCACAGACTCTCTTCATTTTTAGATGCACGTATAAAGAAAAGCGCGTTCCGCCCTCTCTCACGGGCAATCGCTTATCTTGTGCGCGCACCAAATTCCCAAAACAGAAAAAACGTCTGTGAGCAGGGTAGCATTTCGTAATACTAGACGGGAATAATTCAATTAAAATGAAATCGTAGAGGAACGTGCAATAGTAAGTTGCGAAACACTTCGTGACAATATATGAATTTTATTCCAGGAGCATTTGACCTGGAAATGTTATATTCATATTGTTCCCAGAGTCGAATATTTCTACACTGATGATCTATAAACAGACGTAGGGTTGTACATTTTTTCATTGGGACAGCTGTAATTGTTTCTTAATCTGTTTACAATGTGTACAAAGTATAGTACGTACAGTCGTATGTGGCAAGCTAGCGTGACCAATCTCTGCGCGTTTGTTAAATTATGCGTCATATGATCTTGTTATCCCGTCTAGTATCTGATTTGTTCGCTCAATAAGAGTAATACTCACCTTGTTAACTGTGTGGTTTGAGCAGTGGTTAATTTTCATCATTGTATGTTATTTTCGGACCAAAACATAATCGCGTTTCATTATTACAGAAGCGTCTGATGACGCGTAATAAGCGCTGCGCGGGAAGTGTTTAGATAGCTCAAGCGCTGAAGTTGCTGGACACATTTTGGTCGAAATCAGTTATGGATGAGTTGCCACAAACAGATTAAGAGATGGATTTAACTTCTCTCACAACAAGCAATGGTAAGTTGTTCGTTCAACAAAACTTTGCGTTAAAAATATGAATTCATTCAGCGGGCCGTCTAATTTGCATACGTTTTATTTACTCAGATACTCAAATTGCTTACTTTAGTGTGAGAACTGTATTGGATTCCCAGAGCTAAAACTTTCCAGTAACTTAGTTCAATAGCCAAGGTTTTATTCTATATGGGTTTTACAAGGAAGCGGCATATACCAGAGGGCTTTTACAACAGTTAAAGTTCGCCTTCATTTATTAACATTTCCAGAGATACAAATTTGACCTTTTTAAACTTGTCGATTGTAATTGTTAAAAACTTCTTTCTTCAAATTTTCTTTCATAAAATTAAAGAGTAAGTATGTAATAATTCTCGGCTGAAGTTTTGATGTTAGGGATTGTTTCTTATGCGTTCAACGTTTTCTCGAAGTTGCGGTCGGAATTCTGTTGTTTTGAGTACGAAAAACCAGCAAAAAATCGATTTTTCAAACTTTTAGTAATTTCTCCCGTACAATGAATCGCTTGAACCCAAAACTATTTTTTCTTGAATTAGGATACTAAAAGGGATGTTTTGGCAAAAGAAAAAAAAATTCGATTTTTTCACGAGTGTCTTGCGATTTTCGATTTTCTGGGAAAATGGCTCTTAAACAAGTGAAAAAAAAAACGAACGAAAATGTCAGATATCCAAAAAACCTCTTAATAATGCAAAGCAGGTAGCACAAAAAAGGGAACCGAAGAAAGCTATAAGCCTACTCAACACCAGATAAATTAAGTGCGCCAATCCACGAAGAAAGAGACGATTATATACGAGTCTCGCGAAAAACCAGTCCGTTGCTTATCCATGAAGAAAAAGACGAATCGTTGTGCCTCTCGCAAAAAGCCCGTCGACCCATGAAGAAAAAGACGACATGATGTGCGCCTCGCAAAAAAAGTCCGTCGCTCCATGAAGAAAAAGGTGGCTTGATATGTGCAACTCCGTTCGCGGAAAAAAATAATTGACAATCCATGAAGAAACAGATCTCTGGATATGTACAACTCGCGGAAAAAAATCGACGATCCATGAAAAAATTTGGCAGTCATAAGACAAAGTGCGTAAATTCAACCTCATAATGATGAAGTGAGTAAACTTAGCTTAGAGATAGCTAAGTTTACACTCATTCCCAGGGTCTCTTCTTTGACCGAGAGAGCCTGGGTTTGAGTCATCTAATTTACTCTTAATAGCAAGGGAAAAAAGCTCTGGCTATTAAAAGTATTTCTGCTTAAACGCTCAAGAACAATAAAAAGAACTAGGCACTCACCTTGGACTTGAAATGCAGCTGTTAAGTATCAGTAAATAAATCTAATACACCCATTTACGTCCCAACACTTAGTCTTTAAACCAGTTGGGAAAACTGCTAAGTTCCACCAGTTGGCTTGAAGAACCAGTGTACAGCGTTTAAGCATGTAGTATCTGAATGGACCAAGGCTAGCTCGCCCCAATGGCAGAAACGTTTTGCAAATAGGCTGAGCCATGAGCAGACGACACTCTGTTTACGACGCTGTAGTTGAAAGTGACAAAGTAAAATGATGCTTAAAAAAACTCAGAACGGATCCCTAAATAAGTAGAAATGACCCAAACAACCGGAATAAACATCCAGTGATGACAAAAACAGACAAAAACATGAGCCGGGAAAATTCCGAGAAATGAGTCCCAGGTCCATTCAGTGTTAGATTAATTACCCCCTATAACTATCCCATCCCTCAATTAAAAAAAAATGTAAAACGGTACGATACCAGGACCATAAAGGTCCTCGACGCGAGGTAGCCCTTGGAATTTGCTGTCATAGTTCACTGAAGCTCGAAGAGTTGCACCAGGTTATACAAGTCACAGAGATGTGCACGGGTAGATAAATGAAATGGCTCTATTTTCCTATGGCAGGAAAGAAAACTTGAATAAACAAATGGGAGACAAGTTAAATGCCTTGTTTAGACGCAGTTTTAAACCTTAAGAAATTTTGAATAAGAGGACTCAGAATCACGCAATTAAATTTCCTTTTTAGTCATTTGAAAGAAATAAACCTAGGAATAGTGAAAGTGGGAATAGTTGTGAAAGACCAGCAAGAATTTGCTAGAATTTCAAGTGAGCTACCTTTCCCTGCTAGTGTGTGCGGCGGTTACTTAGCGACCGAATACTCATGTGATACTTCATGTTATGTAGGCTCACTTAACAACAGCGGAATTACTGTAAAGGAATGAGCTAGACACAACGGGCTCAAATCGCAGTCAGCAAACATATCGTGGGGCATGCGGTTTGAAGAGTCCCGTCCAAGGTTGTGGGCGGCGGTTGGATAAAAGCGAGCTTCCACCCATGGCAGAGCTCTCTTTTTCCGTACAATGCAAAAACAAGAGAGATCTGCAAGCAGGGAAAGCGACCTGAGCTGATTAAGAAATTTTTTTTTCGCTGGATTCACGCTGTTGCTTCACGAAAATAAGCAATCGAAAAATTAACCCGTTGAACTGCCAATACATCTTGAATGATGTTAGCAAAATAGCAGATTGTTATTATTTTCAAATGCCATCAAAGACTGAATGTCCAAGTCAATAGGCCATTTCCCACTTCATGTCTGCCTCCTCTTCAAAGCGAGTCTAAGTGCGAAGTTTTTCTTATGAAAATTAGCGTTCATTCATATGTAAAGTAAAACTTATTACCATCACAAAATTTTCGCACTTAGACTCGCTTTGAAGAGGAGGCAGACATGAACTCAGAAATGGCCTATTGATCACCACGTAAACCTGATGCATATGAAAAGTGAAAGTTTTACAAGCTTTGTCGTGATTTAAACTGTACCGGTTCTAAAAACAATATTCAGTAAACAAAAACTCGTGAGCTCCTGACTCGAAATACCTTTTGACAAAAAATGAGCATCCCGTAATACTTCGACGTTTTGCATCGAGGAAACTAATGTTTCTTTACCCGGCTGCAAATAAAGAAGCAGCCAACTCCAGCCTCCAGCTTTGAGACAAGTGAAGGAAAGAACCCAAGAGTAATCTTGTTCCAGAATTTAAAGATTTAAAAGTTACATTTTTCCCACTAGCCAAACGGTTTTGGGTAATAGTAGTAAATCTCCTTCGAGTATTTGACGGCAGAAAAAGCGGGAAAGCTTTAACAAACGATCGCGAGTAGCTCAAATCGAATAAAACTTCCCATCGAAGTTATTTCTAGAAAGACAAAATAACGCTCAAATACATGATTCTTTCAAGACTGTTTGAAAGTTAACATTGAAGTTTTTCTGAGTTTAAATATTGTTTCTTTTTAATGCAACACATTCAAGAAATGTTCATGAATCGCTTTGATAGGTCTTGATACAGAGCAAAAGCTTTTGCCAATGTTCGGGTTTAAAATGTTACAGAAGTATAAAATCATACTCAGCTTCAATAAAATAAAATTAAATTGAAAGCAAATTACCTCAGCTCCATGGCGCCAAACAATTTGGAAATCTCTCAGTTTGCCATTCAACAACGCGAGTGTGCACGCGAAGAGTTGCCGTTGTTTTGCTTCTTGCTACAAACTTTGGCCTTGTTTTTGTAACTTTTAACGTGTTATTGTATCCTTGTATCTTGTTCGTGGTCAAAAGGCTTTCTCCTGATTTAAAATACACCCAAAAACTACAAATAAGACTTACTTTGACTCAAATAAATTAACTTAAAAGTTACATCAACAACGCACTTGGCGAGCGCTAAAGCGTGCAAACATTTGTCGAGAATTTCTTACCATGAAGCAACACTGTTGTTTCCAACGGACACTCTTCTTTTTGCATTGTTTCCACCTTCTTTATAAGTCCTTTGTTGAAATTTTTCTGCTCAAAAAAGCAGTTTTTTCAAATTCGGAGACGAAAAAACATGACTCGCTCGCCTGCTTATCATGCAAAAGTGAAAACTTCGTGAACTTGCACAAGGTGAAAAAGGCGCGAATTTGGCACCGGCTGCCAAATTCTGTCATTTAATTGGTTTAAAAGGATAATGAAGAGTCCCATGGATTCAAAGAATGACATCTGTCATCCGTCAAAACCACGTTGGTTTTGGCAGTCAATTAGCGAGCACGGACCTTTCGGTTTTCTCAATTAATTTTTAAATCAAAACATTCGGTAATAATTAACATAATTTCTTTTTAGTTATGGTTCGAACGTGGCCGGAAACACTTTTTATAGCTGGATTCTTTAGCCACTTTTATCTAAAAAGCAATCAGAAATGAGCAAAATTTAGGTAAGAAACAAGAGTGTAGTTTACAATGACAGGTATCTAGTGCAGGACATTTTGCGCATGTGCCATCGTCAAAGTGATATGAGGTAGATAGTGACAGCGGCGTTTAACGGGTTGTGAAAATAACAAGGACATTGTTCATTCACCATTTTCAATTCGTTATTTCTCATGTATACCACATTCCTACTGATGTTAAATCAGTGCTTTTGAATGGGTGTAAGGTAAGGCAAGTCACACACAAACCACTGGGGCTCACATTGCCGAAGCGGCAAGGATCTCATGGATATACACACCAACCATAACTCTAAAAAATAACCATTCTTAATCAGTTTCTAGACCTAAATATTGCTATAGCAAAAAGATAAACGAAAGTTTAAACCTAATCACTGAAGTGGGCACTTAGAATTAATCTGTAAAATGAGAGTTTAACCTAGGGGACTCGTGGTGGGTATATCCATGAGATCTTTCCCGCCGAAGCTTCTCCCGTTTTCAAGTAGCATGGACGACTAAGAGCATTTACCTACTGAAGGTCAAATAGTGTTACCGTGAGAGGATAAGCTCCATTGCCAAGCAACAACTTTATCATCCTTGTCAGGAGCGCATAGACAAAATCGGCTAACACAATGTTGTACCAAATGCAAACCCTTTGCCTGGGGATAAAACGTTTTGTTCCAGGTATTTACCTGGGATGCCTGTGGCAATCCACGTTTAAAATTCGCTTGAGTGTCGTTTTCATCGTAGTAAGATATGGTAATTAGCCACTTGCCTGTCACGAGAATCTTGGCTTGATACTGTCA
>NC_090895.1:39047616-39065116 GCF_036669925.1 Montipora capricornis | reverse complement strand
TCAAAAATAGCTAATCACATACATGTCTAGATGGTTTTCACATTCTGTCATTGCTGCCATGTTGGTGGACAAAAACAGGAGATCTCTCATTAGCTCCTTTTGGTCAAACATCCACCAGCAATTGTACATTGCAGCAGTGTTATCTGTATCTCTAGAGATTGGTTGCAAACCAGTCCTATTGCTAGATGTGATTCACTTACCCATTTCACCATAATAATTATTATAACTACAGTGATTCACAGAAGTGAAAAAACAACAATGTTGATTGTAATTTGAACTTAAAAATCACCAAGGTATGAAAGGCACAACAACCTGGGATAAACATTTCACTTGACTTCAAATAACTGACTGCCAAGAGTCTTAAAGATTAATAGGAACAATTCAGGGCAATGAAGTGTACAGGAAAATACAGCACCTGCTTGCTATTGGAAAAATGTCTTGTTTCGTAATCTTCATTCATCGTTATAACTCCCCTGACATTCTCATTTTCAATAAGCTGGAATTAGAATGAAGAAAACTTGTTTTAAATTAATTAAATAATTATTAGAACTATTTTTAAAGATAATTGTCACATACTCCAAAACCAAGCTCTTTCTGACATTAGTTAAAGTGCCCCTGTGACCAAAAAAAATCAATTCTTATTTCTCTTTGGATTTCAAATCTATGTTACCGGTAACTAAACACAAAGCGACCAAAGTTTTAAGCCTTGATTTCAAAAAGACACCTGTCAATTAAGTATGTGTTGTATTATATTGTAATGTACTTTATTGTACCCCTTGCAATGCCCTAGGGGCTAAATCATTGTGAGAGACAAGTTATAGTTTTTTCTTGTAGGTTGAAGGTTTAAATCCTGCAAAGGAGCTTTTAGATTTTTTCTGACAGTAGTCTATCCCGTATTAGCATTGAAAAATTTATAATCTCTTCAAGTTGCAAAACTGTCTTCCAAGAGTAGAATCAAGTTCCATTCCTTGATTTGACTCACAATGATTAGACCTGTTGCAAGGCAATGTTACGCAGTCTAGGTAATGTTGCATGCATACAACGTGTCTTGCTCTTGGATTGTGGGAAACGCTACCAAACAAGATTGCAAAAACTCATTGTGTTGTCCAGTCAAAACATTCTCTGAGTCATTGACTAAAAAGGAAAGAAATACTTGGAGCTATGGTCATATTTACTCCCAAGGGAAATTAAATCAGAGCAGTGTGACAGTCCACTTGAGGGGTGCATGGGGTGGGGGGGGGGGGGGGTGCATTTATGCATTTATACCCTTGGTCAGAGTGGATTGAGCAATTGTGAGTAGTTTTAATGGTTTATGCCATTGGTGAAACAAGTGACATGAATACATGAGTAAATTTCCAAGTAAGTTTAGTGGACACCACGATTCTTGGGGACAAGAAAAATGGGTACACTTCATGACTCTTATCAAAGTTGGAATGCATCTTAAGGCGCTGTTACACAGTGCAATTTTTCATGCAACTTGGCTCGCAACACCACTGTGAGACAAGTTGCACGAATCATTGCCCAATGTAACATACCATGCAACGGCCAAAACATTGCGAGACCAGTTGCAGAAAACGTTGCAACAGTTGCAACAAATTTTTTTAAACATTGCACAGTGTAACATCTGTCCTGCAACTTGTGTCGCAACAGTTTGCGGCACCAGCCAATGAAATGCTCCCTTAACCTCATGTGATCATCGAAACGAGACAAGTTGCATGAAATACTGCACAGTGTAACAGCACCTTTAAGCTAA
The DNA here is from genome assembly GCF_036669925.1 of Montipora capricornis. Taxonomy (NCBI): domain Eukaryota; kingdom Metazoa; phylum Cnidaria; class Anthozoa; order Scleractinia; family Acroporidae; genus Montipora; species Montipora capricornis. Next base: position 39,063,363 of record NC_090895.1, on the reverse strand, counting down.
CAAATCTTTTGAGGTTTGTAACAGCCCTTGTCTCCCCTTTACCTTTCTCCCCTCCCCCCACACCCTCCCCCCCACCCCTCTTCATTAATTCTTTGCATTGGTTGATACACTTACTTCCTTTGTCTGGCTTTTGAAAGGCAATGCTCCCAAGATCACATTACTGTCTATTCGATCATACCACCTCTTTGTTGAGCTCTCTGTAGCTATACCCCATAATAAAGAGGGATAGAAGGCTATTCTTGCGAAAATCGGTGAGCTCAGCATCACTCAAACTTCGGCCATAGTTCTTCAGAAATGCCCATAAATTATCCTTATAGACTGGGAACGACAATAACGTCATACAGCACCAGTCTCTCTCATTAAAATTCCTTGATCCTTTACAAAAACAAGCCCAAGCCGAAAAAGAATCGGACGGAAATACGAGGAAAGTACACGGATCTTTTAAAACTGAAAAAGGAAGGGAAAGGAGAAGGTATTCGACTACTTTAGGCAAGAGTGCGTTAGCTTGAATTGCGTGACTAGTTTTAAATTTCATTGAGTCGTCGCGTGACATGCATGCCACGGGGCACTTTGCAGAATTCTGAAAGATCAGCAAAACTGGAATAATTTTTCCCGCAGAAACATTTGTTTGACCCAATCAGAACAAGATCCACAGTTCAGTGCATGTAGACAAGTCGCTGCCTTTTGCCGTAGCTATGGTGGATTCAGAAGCTGAAAAGAAGCGACTTTCCTTCAAAGATGCTTTGGTAAATAAATACAGCCAGGATGAAAATGAAGAACTTTGTTTTATTCAGAAAATACACATAAGTGGTTCTCCTAAGCACAAAGGTAATAACAAAAGTAACCAACACTGTGTTGCAATATTGTTGGTTAATCAAGATTTTAAAACTAAGCACGTATATTTATTTTTAAGAGAAATGAGAAATAGGTAAGCTGACCTTTGTCACACAATGTTGCAACATACTGAAAATGACCTGTAACGAGTGTCTACTTACCTTAGTAAGGAAACAAACTGCTCTGCTAAAGAGGAAGCTGCAATTGAAGCCCTGGCCTGACGGAAACTGAGGATCTACAAGACTGTTGTTTCAGGTCTAGGGCGAACTTGGGACTCAGTTGTTCATCAGTGAAGCAGGGACTTTTAGTCTTGACCTTTGGATTAGACTCACCTGTTTGGTTCTAACCTTCTAGTAGGCACTGGGCAAATTGACCGGCTGTGTGCACTCTTTAACCATGATTTTTCCTGGCTGTTTTCATCTTTCTCTGTCTTAACTGTATCATATAAAAACATTAAATTTGCCCACCTTCCAATTCTGATGACCTCTGGAGCAAAATCTTAATGAAGTTGTAAAAACTTCCATTACGGTTCATTGTAACAAAGATTTGTGAATGAAAGAAATTTATAACCTGCACTTCAAAATATACATGTCTTTCATTCAGTGAGTCCTTGACGGGAACAAATGAGGACCAATGAGCCCAATAAATTGACCTTCTCTCAATTGTGTGGCTTCATAGCTCAGTTGGTAGAGCATTGCACCGGCATCGCAGAGGTCATGGGTTCGAATCCCATTGAAGCCACCTGAATTTTGCAGGAGTCTACAATAAGAGACATTATTATACATTGGTGTCACCAGCTCGATTTTGATTGGCTATAAGCGGGCAGCTAATTCTTGCTTCATACCTACAAACAATAGATTTTATATATGTAGAATTGACGTCATACCTACAGACAATAGTTTTATGCATGCAGAAGTGACATCACCTGACACACTAACCAGCAGTTTGATCAGTTTTGTCATGGCGGAGCTCAGCTAAGGAATATGCATAATAAAACAATTATTGAATTCGGTTTTCGCATGTTAGCGATAATTATCAAGGCCTCAGTTTGTGTTATCCGCCTCAGCCTTCGGCTTCAGCAGATGACACAAACTTTGGCCTTGATAATTATCGCTAACATGCTCAACCTCATCCAATAATTGTTAAATCATTGCACAAACTGTCCAGATGAGTGCAAGGATCACTTCTCCATTTCAAAGCTTAAAGTTTGTGAACAGGCAATTCAAGCGTTAGCCCTACTTCAGCCCTTATGTCTGAGATTGAAAGCATTAGCAAAAATGTGCTAAACACTTTGAATAATCTGGAGATAATCTCTATACGAAAAAAGAAGAGTTAAGGACAGTGCCTACTATTGTTATTGTGCATATGTTCTGCCCATCTTCAGATACTCAGATTTCCTAACGGTGAATTTTGCTTACTAATGCAGGGATATTTTTGCATGGTTTAAAACTATGCAGATAAAGTAGATCTTAGTAAGTACACTTGGTATCCAAAAAGAAAATTGGGGGTAACCATGCATTCTTTAGAGATAATTAGATAATTCAAAGAACACCATACATTGCTGTGTATTTTAAAGCAGTTTACAAATATTATTCATGAATTATCCTTGAAAAATGCCTGGTTACTCCCAATTTTCTTTTTGGATTTCAATAAGTTACACTTGGGAAGATCTACCTTTCCTGCATAATCATAAATCGGGGCAAAAATACCTTGGAATTACTAGGCACCGTCCTTAATAGGAAATTTGCCACAATTCGTCTGAAAACTTATTTTTTTAAGGTGATTCTTAAAATTTGCAGGTTCATTTGGCCAATCAGAACATTTCCACAAAAGAATCCTCACCCTTGATGCCTGTGGTATAAACTGCGCTGGAGCTGATGGAGAAATTGCATCAACTTGCCCAAATATTGAAGAACTGGATTTGGCAAAGAATGACCTTTCTGATTTTCATGAGGTTAGGGAAAAATTTGAACCCAGTTTGGAAATTATTTAACCCATTGACTCCTGAGAGTAACACTTAATAAATTTTACTCTGTCTAATGCCAGACAATTTTACTCTTCAATGGGGGGTTGGGGGGGCATCCTAGGGTGTTTGAGGTGTGATTGGGTTAAATGTAATTTTTATCCCAGACAAAATTGCATGTCTGGATTTATCACTGCTTTTTCCAATGTTTCCATTGCTTTAGCAGATGACCAATAATAATGTATAAAAAGTTGTAACTTTCTTTGTACCTTTATGACAACACTGTTGCATAATTTTGCAACTGGTTGACTCAGTTAACTAAAGGTGATTTTGATGGTACACTTACATGTCCAACTTCTGCATGAAACAAGCAGTACAACTTGCACACATGGCTTGTTCACGTCTCTTGTATCTTAGGTTGTCCTGCATGTGTCTGATTACTTAATACATGGCACAAATTCGAGTGCAGTCGTGGTGTAACGTAGCCACATGTGAGAAGGTTGTAGGTTCAGATGCAAGACCAACAAATTTACTTTGACCAAGAGTGAATTCTTACCCATTTAAAGGGGCTTTAATGTGGGAAATAATTTATTTCATTGACAATCAACTGTTTCTCCTTGGCCCACAGGTAATAAGAATCATCAGTCAACTTCGTAAACTGGAATTTCTTAACCTAAGTGGAAACTACTTGTCACAGAGGATTGATGACTTGGGTCCATTTGTTGAAGATCATTGTAAAGATGCAATGGTCTCCATAAAGAAACTTGTCCTGAACAATACTTCCATTCCCCTTCAGACTGTTTACTCTCTGCTGAGTTACTTCACAGGGTATGTTTGTGAGACAATACTAACTACTTAAAAAGAGAAAGCGAGGTCAGTTACAGCAAAATCTCAAACTGAGGCCTTGCCATATTGACTGAGTGATAGCGACGTCAATACAGCTACAACTGTAGGCCGAGGCTTGAGATTTTTCTGTAGCCACGGAACAGTTGAGGTTAGGAAGTTGTTTATTATGTGGCCAACAGAATGGTTCAACAGAAGAAAAAACTAATCCATAATCCATAATCGGCCTGTGGGCATTACGGGAGAATAACGCCCTAGCGCTTATCTGCTCTTGGCTAATCAGAGCGCACATTATATTGGCCAGAAACACTAGCCATGTAGGAAAAATTATTAATATGCAAACTTAATTTAATTCCAAAGCCAAAACTGGCACTTCTCCTTGTTTTATTGATGTTTACTTGGCAGTTGATTCTTGAGAATTTTCACTAACTTGACAAAATTTACCTTCAAGTTACATGGTAACAAAATGAATTCATTTGTCTTGAAAGTAATTATACATAATTTACTACGTTCCTGATTTGTGTAGTTTCAAATGATGGATGAACTGATCTATAGGCACATTACTACATGTAGATGTGATCACTTCTGCTTGCTAACTATGAAGCCATATTATAAACAACTTATTAATCTCGAACATTTGGTCTGAATTGAAAATCTCAACCTTGGTCTTGCAGACGTATAAACCTTGCTATCACTCGGTCCATAAGGAAAGGCCTTAGTTAGGAGATTTTACTATGACTATGTACAGTGTACCTCATTCTCAGTCAATTATTAATTAAAGTAGTTTAGTAAACCACTGTGATCATCATCGTCATCATAAATTTGAATGTTATGTGGTTCTCTTAGTTATCAAAATGGGATATAATATTAGTATTCATGCATGCACTGCTTTGAACAGCTCTGGGCCTAATCCAGGATTAGGGTAAACATTTGTTTCATGTTTTCAACTTTTTGGTGAAATAATTTTTTGTTTTTCAAGATTGAACAGCATTTGGGAGCAGAGAAATAGACTCCTCATTGACAAGTGGTTAATTTTTAATCTGGGATTAGGGTTAATCGGCTTTTGAACAACCAGGCCCAGTTTGTTATGTGCATCTTTCAGTTAGCTGCTGGTTTGAGCAGAATATCCGACTGTTGTCACTGTCAAAATAAACTATTTAGGTAGAGCTAAAATGTGTATAGTTCCGAATGAATTGTGGTAATTAATGAAGGATACTGTCAATCATACGTGTAGAATGGTAACTTAAAACTTTTTCAGTCAATTGGCAGATAACCCAAAGAGTAAATAATAATATTAAATAAGTATTATACTAAAACAGTGGATAGCGTACGTTGAAGGCGTACTCTGACTGGCTACTCAAACTCTGATGATCCTTAGCAACTCATGTGGGATTTGCGCCCAAAAATACTGCAATCAATACAATAAATTATTATTGTTGCAGGCATAAATGAGTTTAATAAAATCATCTTTTACCTGCTGTATTTATTTATCTCACTGTTTTAGTATATACTAAAACAACAAAACAACTACGGTATTCACTTCTGTGTCAATGGCTAATGATGGATATTTACTGAGCCGCAAAGCGGTGAGGTAAATATCCACCACGAGCCACCTCCACTGAGGTGAATAGTTGTTAATTAATCATGATGGTAGCAACTTTATCCACTAGGAGTTAGTGCATTTCCAATCTACGACTGATTTGACCTTAACCAGTGGTGGCTGAAATAATGAAATTCAAAAGAACGAGACCTCAATGTTCATTTTTATTCTTTCAGGGTACAAGACCTATACCTGAGTCTAAATGGCTACAATACTGTCCCAAGCACACCTGAACAATATCCAAATATACAAAACTTGGCCATCAACAAGCATGAAGTAACACAATGGGATGAGATTGGAAAACTTGGTTTTGTTTTCCCTCAGTTGACAGCATTGTGGATGTCAGAGTGTCCTTTAGAAAATATTGTTCCTTCAGAGATACCGCTACAGTTTCCAAGACTAAAGTATTTGAGTCTCAATGATACTCTTTTGAACACCTGGGAAGATATTGATGCCCTGAAGCAATTTCCAGCTCTAACAGATGTAAGTCTCATGGGGATTCCCCTATTAACAGAGTATTCTGATCCAGTCAAGCGCCAGCTGCTCATTGCAAGACTTCCTAACATACAAAAGCTCAACAAGACTATAGTGACAGAAGAAGAAAGGGAGGATGCCGAGAGGTTCTTCATTCGTCACCACATGGATGATGACAATCCACCTTCAAGACACCTTGAACTAGTTGAAACACATGGAATGTTAGATCGACTGGCTGAAGTCAACTTGAAACCTAAAGAGACTGCCATGATCTCTTTCATATTTGATGACCAGCCTCTTTTCAAGAGAGAAATAAACCTAATGCAAACAACAATAAGTTTGAAAAAATATTTGAGTGAATCCATAGGTATTCCTCCCCCAGGATTCAGGATTCTGTATCATGATGTAGACTTTTGCTTTGGTCTTGAAGAAATGGTTCATGGCGCTCGGAAGCTTTACAGATACAATATGAAGGACGGCGATGAAATCCATGTGTGGAGCCGTTAAGAAAATAATGTAATAATTATTACCCAGCAGGTAGGGCTTTCTTTGTGTCAGTCTTTACTACATGTATGTATTAAAGCCATTCGCTTGTCTAGTATTTGTGTTGTTGTTTTCACATGTTAGAAAAAAGAGACCTGAAGGCTTTTTTCTGAAGTACTGTTCACAAACAAAAGAGCAAAGATGTTTGACACAAAAAGTCAAAAGCCTTTTCTAAAAAGGTAGGCAAGGTAAAGGTTAAGTCTGCTAAGAGCCTACAAGGCCCATCAGGCCGGCCCTTTTCTCCGGTTTCTGTAGAGTAAAGAGAGTAAAGTGTCTTGCTCAAGAATACAACACAATGTCCCTGGCCAGGACTCGAACCCGGACCACTCGATCCGGAGTGAAGCATACAAACCATGAGACCACTGCGTCTCTTAAAAAGGTAGTCAGAAAATAATGCATTCAAATGTAAATATATGTTTCTTGTTTTGTTCATGAAGTCATTCAGGTACGGATGTTAAAGTTCATTTTATGGTGGTTTATAAAGTCTTCAGCTAGTGCTGCTTCTTTTCACTGATAAGATTACATACACAGTGTAATGATAATTCCCTTTCATAAAAAGGGAAAAAAATTAATGGTAACTATGTGATAAACTTTTTAACAGGTATTTGTGAACATGTAACAGCTTTTTTTAACTAAAGGTTAAATGACTTGTATTGTTAGTGAAATCTTGTACTTGGAAAACTATAAGACTTTTCAACTGTACTTCGTACATTAGTACAAATCATTTTAGATGCTGTCACATTCCAGATTAGGTTTTCCCACATTTCTTTCCAATCAAATAATCAGCTAATAATAAAGATTAAGTGTTTTTGAATCTGTACATGCATATGTGACTCGTGATTTGTGAAAAATAGTCATTTCAGGTGTCTGCTCTCTTGAAGAATCCCCAAATTGGCCAAATCTAATATTTTGCTGCTGCGAACAGTTGTTAATCCAGTGCTCACAGGATTATGGTGGAGGCAGCCGCATGGCTGGGCACCCTTGAGATTTAAGAAAGAACCCAACCCAAACTAAACAGATTATCTGGCGACCATTCGTACAGCTGTATATACATGTACATGTAGTATCTCAAATTCCTGAAAGGTAGGTAAGCGCTTTCTGAGCCAATGACCCAAAGTGTAAAGTATCTTGCCCAAGAACACAACACAATGTCCCCAGCCAGGATCCGAACCCGGACCACTCGCTCCAGAATCGAGCACACTAACCATGAGGCCACCACGTCTTCCTGAAACTGTTTTTAAATTATTAATTTGTTATTGACTGATGCACTTGGAAACAATATCCAAAAATGTCTGCTCAATAGGTACAGTAGTCCAAGTGGAGAGCTCATTGGGGAGCAACCATACTTATCTCACAGGAGCTTGCCAGAGTTTTGGGGGCACTCTCAAAACACTTTTAATGTAATGTACATGTAAGTTCAACTACGAGTAGGAGTCTTTTATTCCAAGCAGGTGCAGCAGCACCTCAAAACCCCCAGAATGCCAGTGCCCACACTGAAAACTCATACTTGTTTTCTAACTCTTAATCCAATAGAAAGGTTGCCATTAATAACAATGGAACGCTAGCTTCTCTGCATTCCAATACACAACCAATGCAAAAATGTTTCTATCAAAACAAGGTCACTGGAAGCCTTGCTTCCATTCACAGGCCAGGTAACTCAGCCAAATAATATTGTAAACACCAAGATGATACATTGGCCACTTGGACTTGAAAATACATCATTCAGAATTTCTTTGAAGTCTTTTTACCAGGATAAATAACACTTGTCAGCTAATGTCAGTCATTGTTACCTGAAAAACAAGACCACAGGATTTAATATGAAAAACAGTCCCAAGTTTATATCAGGAAGGCTGAAACAATACCTGAAATGATGATTATGGCCAAGATTACTAGTTTGGCAGATTTAACCGATTCATCAGATATGATGAAGAGAGAAAAAAAGTGAACTCTTTTGGGTTCATCCACAAATCTCCTGCACGTGGAACAAATTTCGAGGTCTCACACGGGTCACAAATATTAAGTACAATATAACAATATTATTGTTGAAGGTTACAGCATTTTGAGGAACCATGCCTCTTTCATTTTGTCTGCTAAATTTCTATTTTGGGAATAAAAAATATGCAATTGCTATATGAAAGTCTGCAAGGGTTGATTACTGAAAGGGGCGGGATGCTTGACAAGAAGAAGAAAGAATTTAACTCACATCTACGTTTCAATTTCATTTGCTTGGTGGAAAAGCTTGAGCCATTACAGCACTATAACACACATTTTCCAAAGAAATAATTTTATGCCGTAAAATCAACTCAAACTAATGTGATGGTAATTTTGAAAATCTCCAAATTAAATGAAAAGGAAAAAATCTCCAAATTTAGTGGATACATGTGTAGTTTCAGTAATAATAAGTATTATTTGAACAACGATCATCCACAAAGACAAAACCATTCTATCACCTCATTGGGAGTATCGGTACACTGCATTTCACTTTCTTGTCTACTCTTGGACTTTTTCTTGCCTTTCTTCTGGAAATTACTTTGGAAGGTCTTTATTGATCCACGCCCAAAGCATATTGTCTTTGGCAACCTATGATTTTAACAACACGATCAACTGGCTGTGTGATGATCAACAGCCTTTAATGATACTGCTAGTAAGTTGATCAACACAAAAAAGCCTGACACTCTAACCAACTGAGCTATGAAGCCACTGATGTTGGGAGCTGGTCACTGGCATCGCAAGGTCACGGGTTCAAACCCCGTTGAAGTCCTGAATTGTCCAGGCTTCGCTATATGCAATTGCTAAAACTGTGTTCATAACTGCGAGGATCATAGCTTTACTTGATTTCATATCCGCAGTTCAATATAAGATTCATTTCATACATCATTTTGTTCATTCATTTATCATCATGAGAACATTAATTTTGAGCCGACAAATGACCAGCTTCCAATATCAGTGCTTTCATAGCTCTGATGGTTAGCGCCTTGCACTGGCATTGCGAGGTCATGGGTTCAAACCTCATTGAAGAACTGAATAACTATTCTGCAATAAAAAATGGGGGTCACCAATTTCATTTTCATATGAGATATAAGCAAATAAAGATGAAATATAGGGTGCTTATGGAAAGCTTTCATGTTTCCATGGTAACCTATTGCATCACATTGTCTCTTTAGTTATTAAAAAGTAGTGAAACTGGTTCCAGGTACCTAAGTTGACCAGATGTGTTAGGTGTGTTAATATTATAATATTGGCAATGAACATTGTCTCCTCTGAGGAAATCAATATAGTTTGTAACCATTAACTAAAATTAATAACCTTTGTTTGGATTTTGGGAGGACTGAAACTGGTTCAACTTGCTGTACTGTTGAAGTATCCATTTGCTCCTCATCTGTAGGCTTGATACTGGAATACAATTTGGTGCAAATTTAAATAATTGTCTGAGAGCCATCAATATCTAAGGCATCATAACTACAAAGGTTTGCATTTTTTAAAAAGATGACAACATTTTTTAATTTAGACGTTACGAACATCATTGTTATCAAATGAAACCATGTTGTCTCGCAGTGATGAGCGCAAATTTCTATTGCGTCGAGAAGCCTGAAAATTTTTCAGGACTTCAAAAAAAAATAAAAAATTTTCAGGCTTCTCGACGCAATAGAAATTTGCGCTCATCACTGCGAGACAACATGGTTTCATTTGATTTCATACCCGCAGTGCAATATATGCTGTATTTCATATATATCTTTCACTCAAACATCATTGTTAGTTATGAAGTGTTTAAAAAACTGTTAGGACTGTATAAGAACTAAGCAAAACATCCATAATTACAGTATAACTATGATGAAGTGACAGAAAATTGATAAAATGATATTTCAACTCGTGAGTTACAGAGTGTTTGGAAAAATAAAAACCATAATTATTTGAAACTTTACAACAAGGTGAAGCATGCCTTGGGTAATTAACTGAGATCACACAGGGAAAACAAACAAATGCATGGAAAAAAAATAAAGCCTAAAGAGTAAGTGTCAGGTTGATGTGACGAACTTGTTGATTTAACATTAACTGAGAAAGGCCCAATTTACTTTCTGCTCTCTCGATCAATTAATAACTCAACGAAAAACTATGTCCCATTAAAGGTTTCTTTCAATTTTTGTGTGTTACTGTACATACAAAATACACCCTCAATCCGGCCACCCCTGTTTATGGGGATAAACCTGGATTATGATGATCGTGATGATGAATCTTAGATCCCCCTGTTATTTGATGCTGCAGGGTAGAAACGGGTGTTTCACACTCGCCTAAATTACAGTACTTTTAAATATTAGTCAAGAGTGAGAAACAGCTGAGAAATTTACTGTTTTCCCTTCGTACTGTACAAGTCATGTAGACACTTGAAAGTTTTAATTAATAGGGACAGTCCTATTACATTGTACATGTACATGGTTAGGGTTGACAGGGAAATCAATATGGATAGTGCAATGGAGAGAGGACTTCCCTCCAGGCTGGTATTTTTTACAGGTCACAGGTCATTGTTTTACCAGTACAGAAAGTACCCTAAAACATGCATTCATAAAAGCTAACCTTAGGCCTAAAAACTTTTGTTTGGGCTTATTTAAGCCTAAGGTTAGCCTTTATGCATGTTTAGGATACTTTTTGTATTGGTAAAATAGTGACCTGTGACCTTTAAAATATACCAGCCTGACTCCCCTCCCACCAATAAGGTCCAAGTTCGATTCACAGACTTGGCGTCACATGCGCGTCGAGTCTGTTGGTTCTCTACTTTACTCTGAGAGGTTTTTCTCCAGGTACTCTGGTTTTCCCCTCTCCTCAAAAGGCAACCTGCGATTTGATATGAGTGTTGATTTGATTTCTGTACAGTGTCCCCAGTTAGTGCCCGGCACAAAACACAGTTGACACTCAACTAAGGGATTAGCAAGAGTTTGCACTTACAAACATTTGACTAAGTTTGATCCAATAATATTATTGCGATTTTCTCATGTTTGGAAGTTTGAATAATACCTGGCCTTGTTTTTTCGCTGTTGTCTGCTTGGGCGATTAAATCTGAAATCTGCCGGATATTTGTGAAAGGACACTAGATGATCCTGTTGAAAAAAATTAATGTAACCATATGCACGTTCAATGGTTTTTCGTACTGCTGCAATAAGGTTACAAATGAATATTATTATTGGAGACACCACATGAGATGATTCAAAGAAGGAAGGATGATGACGATGACCCTGCAGCTGATGAGGACAAAGACAAAATGAGTAATTTTATGATGAAGGTGACAGCAATGATGATGATAATGATACTTGTTCCGCTGAGGAAAGAACCCTTGGAAGGAGAAAGAGAGAGCACGCATGCCCGGTGGTTGCTATGATTCTGGTGAATAGTAAAGATCTGAAAGATGTTCAGGAAGATGCAAAATCTTTACCAAAATTTCTGAGTATCCTTAATTAACCTTGCCAAAGACAATATTGGCAAAAGTCCTCAACTTTATACTTTTTACAATCTCAGCAACTATATTGGCCACATGAGATCAAAACTTCATTGAGATCCTCAAAGATTTTGTCAATGATCTATGAACCACTAACAACATCATTCTATTGCTATGCATACACCTGTAACTAACTCCTCTTCTCCTGTTACTTCACTTCTCCTTCTCTTTTCCTTTGAACTTCTCCTGTGATCTGTATTTACCCATATCAGGTCTTAGGCATTATATAATATCTCACGCAGGATATAATATATGACATGTGAATAATATACACTGACAGTCTGTGTACATGCCTTTCTCTCCTCATCACTTGAAAATCGATCAGGACAACTCTCCACAAGGCATCGGTACTGTCAAAAAAAAATTAGCAGAAACTTCCTTAACCCTTTGACATCCAAACCGGCCTAACCCTAACCTAAACCCTACAGAACAAAACATCTAACATAAAGCCATCTATATCCAACCTTTTGCGAAAAATTTAGCAAGTGAATCACAAACAACTGAGAACGTGTGTCAGACTTGTGTATGAAAAGCAGAGGGCAAACATCAGCACCTAAACTAATCAAACCAGTTCTCTACTAAACCAAGTGTACAATAACTACACTGTAACTGTACAAATATCATGGAATATTTATACTGGTTTTGTGCGTTTTCTGTACAATAAATACGGTTGGATAATATAAAAATATTTCACAAATTATTTGCTGAAGGCAAGGTGAATATTGGTGAATAAAAACCGAGACAGAGTTGAGGTTTTATTCACCGATATTCACCGAGCCTGAGGTGAATAATTGTTTAGTAAAATAATATAATTGCAAAGGTGATTATTTGAAAAATTTGCATTTTCTTTAAAACAGTTAATTTCTTCGTCTGTCACCTCGACAAAAGGGCTTGCAGCCAATCAGGGCAGAGAATTTTCTTGAGGGGGGGGGGGGGGTGGGGTGTACCTTATTAAAACCCATAATTTGGTACCTCTTAGGGGTGAGAACTTTTCATGCCACACCCACAAGACAGGATCTTGGTACCTCTGAGGGGTTCTTTTCAAAATTTTGGACAAGCACCCCCCCGTCCTAAACTAAAAATGGTAATCAAAGCAATTTCAGGACTTGAATGAAAAGAGCTGTTTGAAAATAATTATGAAGATCCTCAACTATTATTTACTTAATTAAATAATAATTGACTTAACCCATTGACTCCCAGGGGTTCCCCATTGATGAGTAAAATCGTCTGGCGTTAGACAGAGTAAAATACTAAGTCTTGCCGGTTTACACAATAACCAGCCAGTTCTACACATCGCTCAATGGGGGCCGGTTCAAGGATAAAACTTGGGTTAAATCTTATAACTTGTACTTTCCTTTTGAGTATCTTCAACCAGTCCAGATAATTAACAATCAACTGTACATAATTATGTTTAATACGTCCTAATTACCAGGTTTTTTCTTGTGGCAATCATGCTGAACAAAGTATCATGATTTTCCAGCATATGTATATCAAGAAGGTGCAAGGATGGAAATGGCCGTTGACAGTGCTGACAGCAGTGACGATGTATGCTGTTGTAGTGAGCTTCGTACCTATGAGGACAAGTAATGAAGGGAGCAAAGAGTCACATCAAAACAAAAAAGGTAACAAACAAATAAATGGTGGGGGATGTTAAGGGCCTTTGCTTGCATTTGCCTAAAATTGCGCATCATCTAGTGTCTTGCAAATTAACATAAGAGATTAAATGAGATTTTACTGCCCCATCGGTAAAATATGGTTAATGGAACGTGACGGTACTAAAAGTGGCTATTCATGTCGCATTAGTTATCTTCGTGTTCTTTGTAGTCGGTTGTTCAAGGTCATAAAATCAATGGTCTTGTTGTAATAAAATGAGGACATGAAGACTTTGTTCCTTGATCTGAGATTATAACGTACAACTGCATTGGCCAAATCTGTTAAGGCCTCATTCATAACTGTTAAAGAGCACGGTAATGCCTACCTGCTACATATTAGTAGAACCTGTACAACTGGCTACTTTAATAGACAGAGTCTAGCTATAAAAGCCTCAGTTAGCTGTCCAAGGTTCACTTGGCAGTTTGTCTTCTATAGTAAACCAACTAGCTGTTTGCAATTTGCTAAAGTTTTTCCCCTCCCTCTCTCCCTTTGGAGATGGGTTGGGTATATCGCTTTGCCTTCATTAAAATTGGGTCACTCCTGCGAGGTGAGGTTAAATCTGCGCAGCAACTTCCCCCAAGCTTGTTGGCTCGTTTGCCTTTGTATATTGCTCGCTAACCAATACTCTTGTCTGATCCAGCACGTGCTGTTTACCACTCAGCTCGTAGTGCTGGGGAGATAAGCAAGGTTGTTTTATATCACACAATCCAGAAGTTGCATAGGCTAACCAGTCGCAAGGCAGTGTTCCCCTCAAAAAATGCCAATACGTCTGTTGTCTTGTTCTATTGCGCCTTGCATTATGCATTAAAGGCTATTAAATTATGTTGATACCAAGGAACAGTGACATTAACTATAAGTATTTCAATGGGGAGGATCAAGAAAAACAGGTTTAACATCTGCAAGCCATAGCCCATTTCATGTCTGCCTTCTCTTCAAAGTGAGTCTTAGTGCGAAGTTTTTGTGATGGTACAGGGTTAGTTCTTAGACTCGCTTTGAAGAGGAGGCAGACATTTAAACTCAAAATGGCTTATTAAAACCACAGGTCACCTCCCAGGCACCTGTCAACACATCACTGAGAAAAACCAGTGCGTGTATACTTACCTCATAATATGGGTGGGAGAGAGGGAAAAGAAGGGCCAGATCAACTCGGATCACTCACCTCAGATAGAGCAAGAAATGTTTTGTAACTTAGCCGAAACTATTCAACGTTTGCACTGATTTCACCAAGGTTACATCAGGGCTAGAGTGATTTCTTGAGGTCATTTTTTTTAAATATCGATTCGAGGCGAGAGATCTGAGTTAATCTGGTCCAACTTTTGTACCTGCCTGAAAAGAAGTACACAAGCAAAAAGCAACTTGAGCCAAAGCACATGGCAATGCTAGTGCAAACCTTGGTGGAGTCCTCATAAATATCCTAGGCAAAACCGCTTCATCGGCTTGATTTTTACTTTGTCTAAATTATTTTTTGATAGCCTCATATTGCAAACAATGGTTTCATTGCTCAATGTCAACTGTCACTGCACCAGAACAGGTGCATGGATCGCATTCAGTGTGATGAGCTGATTTTGAATCGCTCTGCTGATGTCTATTTTCAACAGTCCATCAACTGTCACTGTCATTGATGCCATTAAAAATTGAAACCAGTGAATGAAAGTTGAAATTCAGAGTTAGAATAATAATAATAATAATAATAATAATAATAATAATAATAATAATACTAATAATAATAATAATCGCAAAGAGAGTATAAAATGTGGTGGGATGATAAGGTAGGCGGAGTTATTCGTTGGAGGCTCTGGCAGAATTTCGACATCCCATGCGATGTCAAGTGATATGATCATGATCCTGAAGGAGTTATAGAAAACGATCAAGTAAAGGTGTTATGGGACTTCCAAATTCAAACAGACCATCAAATTGAGCATAATAGACCTGATGTAGTTGTTCTTGATAAGATAGAAAGATCATGCTATGTGATAGATATCGCATGCCCTTTTGATACAAGAATGCTGGAAAAAGAACAACTTTGAAGAGAAAATGGAAAAATACCAAGAATTAAAAGAGAGATTGGGAAAACCTGGAGCTGCCGAAAAGTAATTGTCGTACCAATTATTGTCATTGTGGCACTGGGGATGTTCAGCAAAAATTGGAAAACATCGTTGAAGAAAATTGGACTAGATTGCACGTTATTACTACGAAAAGCCTCCTTGTTGGGAAAGGCAAGAATCTTGAGAAGAACACTAGACTCCTAAGGCGATAGGTCGTGGCTTTATGCCTACTTTACAAACCACGTTAACAACATATCGTGTGAATGAACGAAATACATGTAATAACAATAAGAAGACCAGACAT
>NC_090895.1:39022616-39040116 GCF_036669925.1 Montipora capricornis | reverse complement strand
CATTGAGTCCTTCACGCGAACAAACAAGCCCAACAAATTGAACTGCTCCCAACAATGTGGCTTCGTAGCTCAGTTGGTAGAGCATCGCACCGGTATCGTAGAGGTCATGGGTTCGAATCCCATTGGAGCCACCTGAGATTTTTAGGTGTCTATAAAAAGCGAAAATTGCTTCAAGCAAACGAAGGCAACAAAAAGAAATGTTGAATGATGTTGAAGACGATGTTTGATGGAAATCAAACTTCGATCAATAATATCCAGAGTGTCATGCAACATGGCCAAACGAGTGCAACATGTTGGATGATGTTGGACCAACAATGTTGGATGATGTTGGACCAACATGTTGCACTCGTTTGGCGAGGTCTTAATGGCAAGAAACGTAATAGTGTCCGAAAGCAAAAACAACCTCTCTACCACCCGAGGCTCCCACACAGTGTTTTCACCAGTCCCCCATTTCCCGGTCATTTTTTGATGAAATGTTAGAATGATGATGTTACGGAACAGAGTTGGTGACGTCTTGACCTTTGCTTGTGTTGTAAACCCCCGGTGTAAACCCTCTGTTTGTGTTGTAGCTTGCTGAAAACTCTACAGCTGGGTAAAATAAAGAACTAACCACTGCATTTTCCTTCGCATTTATTTACTGAAATGTCCTTTAGTTCTTCATTTGGAAATATTTGGAAATGACATTCCGAAGATCCTAAATTTCAAAAATTTCTTGGGGAGAATGCGCCCAGACCCTCCTAGTCTGGAGCGCCTTCAGCGCTTGAAACATTCTTTGTGTGCGTACACCTTCAAAATTTCACGCTTCGCCCCTGGCTTAAATTGTCCAGCAAAGTAAGAGGACCACTTCTCTCATTAGTGGTCCACTTTGGAAACAATTGGACTAAAAAAATTTCCAAACCGGACTTGGCTATGGCCTTGTCCAATTTTAACAGTCTTCAGAATTTCATTTCCGTGCTACACTATGTTGATGCAATAATGCACCAATCCAGTACCTAGTTGAAAAATTTCACCGATTTTTCTGACACACGGTCTAAGTGCATACGCTTTCCACTCTCGTTTATCTGTAAAAGGATTTTTAATGTTTCATGTGGTGGGAGATTCTTTCAGGTTTTTTCTTTCAAATTAAAGCACTCCGTGTTTGTTTGAACGTTGGTCAAGAACAAAAACATTTCAAACAAGAGGTTACAGGTAGACTACACTTTGTTTGAAGGATTTTTAGCCAATTTACTTTAAAGTTCACAGTATTTCAGTGTTTTTTATGTCGCAATATGATCTTGTTCAGTTATTTTCCATGGCTGATTCCTTGAAAACTCTCTATATTTGTTTTGCTGTTTACTCTGATTTGTGCTTAGTCTGCGGTAGTTATCTCACAACAGCGTCACACCCTTGTTTCCTATCCAGTTCAGTTCCGTAGTCCGAAGTTTTAAGTCCGCATTCCAAGACCCAATGATTGGGTAGTACAATCGTGAATAGTTGTTCACATTTAAAACTGTTTTTAACGACATGGATTCCAATTTACTAGTTTCTAAGATGGTATTTAAAAATATTTAAATATTTCTCTTAACAATACCTAAGGAATTAGAACTGAAACAAGGGGCCACGGGTAGCCTTCACTTTGTTCGAAGGAATTTTATCCGATTACCTTTAAAATTCACAGTATTTCAGGGATTTTTTATGTTACAATATCTTGGTCAATATCCAGTTCAAGAACAGTCAGAGCATAATCCTATACTTCGTTCCTTTAATTAAACAAAGTAATTTAGAGCAGAATACCCATTTCGCCGAAAACTGCCTCAAGTAAGCATTCACCTCCCCAGCATACATTAATTAGATAATGGTGGTGTTAAAATTAAAGTTCATCTTTTGTATTGCATTTGTATGCCTTAAAGTGCCCCTGTGACCAAAATAATCAATTCTTATATTTTCTGTGTACTGCTTCAGAACTATCAAACACTAAGTGACCAACGTTTTAAGCTTTAATAAAAAAAAAAGACTTGTTTATTTTAAATTGAATTTTCCTATTTAAGGGTCCGTCATTACTAACTTTAAGATCTTGAGAGAGCTGGATCGAGGACAAAATGACGTCAAAGACTCACTAGTTTAAGAATGCAATACGTGTGTAAGCCGCAGAATTAATATGCAGCACTGGAGTTTTGGGCTTTCAGACTTTTAAATTCGAGTTTTGGATATATAGTAAGCTGCATTCACACGCTGAAATTTTAAGCTAGTGAGCCTTCGGGGCATTAGCCAGTATGAGGCAAACCGAGGCACTTGCCTCGGTCCTTTTTTCGTGATTTTTTAAAATAAAGCGTGGCTTTAAAATGTACTCATCATAAACGCCTAAAATACCCAGGGAGAGAATTTAACCATGGACATTGCCTCGGTCACAATTTTTTTTTCTGGCTGTAACGGCCCTGGCCTTTGACGTCACTTTCCGTAGATCCAACCCTCTGAGGTCCAATTGGTCAGTTTTGAACGCGAGTAATGGCGGACCGTGAACTCCAAAACTTACATTCAAAGTAAACGGCCTTTGGATAAAAGTCAAAGCTCAAAATTTTGCCAGTCAGGTGTTAAGCAAACACTTTTTCAAAATCTGAAGAAAAAAAGAAAGTGATTTTTTTTTATTACAGGGGCACTTTAACGTGACTGCGTGATGCAGTCGTAGTCCATACCCACATTTCACCCTTTCTCACCACAGAGTTTCTACAATAGCAGATGAGTGGTTAGAGCATCCGTACTAGATCACAGAGGGTCGTGGATTAAAATCCCATCTGGGGCTCAGATTTGTTCGAGTTCCATTTGATTATGCATAATATCTTTCATGTATTGTACAGACCTGATTAAATGTGTGAACATGTTTAAATAATGTTTGATTGATTGAGAAGTGAAGTGGAAACCTTAAAAAGATAGCAACCGACTTAAATATAGAATGTAGCTTCCGAAAAAGTCCTTTTATTGTCCAGCCATGTTGTTCACCCGACTCCATGCTTGGGCTTCCTGTGGGGGACGATTGATACGTACGCAAAGAAAGAAGCGAAGGACAAAGAAAGTTACTTTGTGTGCCTCATGATCACTGTGTCTTTTGGCACCCAATGTTTCTAAATTTTTCGCAATAGTGCCTTTGCAACCACTTACGCAGTCATCCATGAGAGATGGATGACTGCTCCAGGCTTTCGCGACAGGATTCTGTTTGTGGTCATCGTAAAGGCGGCTAAATACGAGATACAAAAATCCTCAACTTGGCGCGTCAAAATTGTTTCGTTGCAAGTTTGGGTCGATGTTTCCCGTTTTTCACCTTGCATGATCATCTTGTCGTGCAACAAAAACATTTGTTGCGGGTTGAAGAAAGTTGTTGCGAAAAGTAGAGCGCGGGTCTACTCTGACCAACAAATTTTTGCTTTGTTGCTCGTTTTTCATCAAGCTCATAACTTGTCGCGTAACAAATGGACTCGTGTACTAGCAAATCAACCAATCAGCGGGCTGCGTTTCTTCAACCCGCAACAAATGTTTTTGTTGCGCGACAAGTTGATCATGCAAGGTGAAAAACGGGAGACATCGACCCAAACTTGAAACGAAACAATGTTGCGCGCCAAGTTGGGGGTTTTTGTATCTCGTATTTCGCCGCCTTAAGGTGGCGAGTCACACGAACCTATTGCAAAGTGTAACAATTGAGCACTTCCGTTAAAAGAAAAGTTGAACAAATAATTGCACAAGGTAATAGCGCCTTAAATGTAGATTATTAGCGTTGTTATGCGCCGAAGTGATATAGAGAAGTGCCTGCGATGGAATTAACACGCGAGGTGAACGTAAATACTGTAGTCTCTTGCCTCGTGCGTTCTTTCCCTCGGGCGTAAAAGGTAACGCGCCACAGACAACAGCATGCTTTCGCGCGCGTACGAAACGAATCAACACAAAAGATAAATTGCGAAAACACAGTAAACTTTTTCATTCATTTTCACCTTCTTGTGAACAATTTTTAAATTATTTACACGTTCGAAACTAAGATTTATATTATAGCACACTCTAAATGTTTCAAATAATATTTTCGTTATAAATTAAACATATTACAATAGCCCATTTTACAGTTGTTTGCTCTGCGACCTAGCCTATGAATGGCTGCGAGGCTGCCGGTGACCTTGCATTGATACAGCCCCGACTGCTTTTATCATGCAAATTGTGTTGTTGTAATTCTAATTAGACCGTATTAACATTACAAAAGCACGGAGGTTTGTATCAAAACAGGGTCACCGGCAGCCTCGCTTCCATTCGTAGGCCAGGTAACTTAGCTAGAATGGTCTATTCAAACAGAGTCGTGGTTCTAGCAAATTTTCGCTTTAGTGCTGTAAACATGTTGCGTGAGGTGGTTCTGACTTGTGTCTGTGGATGAAATTATTATTCAAATGAAAGCTACTGGGCTTTACTTTCCGCTGGAGCTGTTCACTTTGCTGTTCTGGGTGGATCAAACCATATTTTTTCTGTCTGTTCTTTGAATGAAATAGTCATTGGGATGCCGGCATTAAATGAAAGCAAATAAGCAGCACTTTCGCGCAGTACCGCGGTCCTTCCAGTAAATTTTGTCATAAAAAAAGGCTTGCAAAATGTGACTTAAATATCAATATAGTCCTCGAAAGAGTTCAGAGGTTCTTTAAAGAAGCGAAGAACAACCACGTGACGTAATTGCCGACAAAGTGGGAATCTGCCAGTACGTAAATATCACCTATTTGTAAAAACTGTCTGCTCGAATAAAGCTCTAAACGACGAATCTCTCATCAACCGCGATAAACAGTCACGCGACACAACCCATCACGTCAGTGCATTGGCCTGTTGCTATTAGCACATTGCACTAGGGGTGTATGTGCCAGCCTCGCTCCCTTGACCACAATCTGTTGTTCGGAAATCCTCGACCCCTTCGAAGTTCTTTTCCCTGGAGAAGATACGATACCCCCTGGGGTAGAGTATCGATACGGTATTTTGTCTTCGGGTATCGCGTGGTAGTCTTGGGAGAACACAGGTGAAGAATATCGAAACGCATTCGGAGGCTCGTTGTCGTAAATTGATACCGGTCGATTGTCATACACCGACAAGGGCCGATGTTCAGAGTTCGTGGGAAGTTCTCGCCTTTGCACTTTCATACGGATTTCCTCGCCGCCAGTCGAAGCTCTGCGATGACTGGGTCTAGGAGGATACTCCACTTTAGTACTAAACACAGTTTGATCGGAAGTTATTCGCTGGATTGAGGACAGCACCGGATGTCGATTGGTATGTGAGGTGTTTTCTCCTGAGGACGACGTCCGTTCACGCGCAGGTTGATGAGTAAAGGAGATAGTGACGGGCTGATGTAACGGTGTCTTGATGTCATTGGAACCTTCATACCGTTTTACTGCGGCGTGTACACGCCAGTTTTTCACAGGAAGAGTTGGCTTCTCATCTGGAACCTTACTAAGATTCTCCGCACTCCGAGCGTGTCGTACACCTTCCAAGCGGTCATTCGGAGGCCGGGACTCACGCGCGATAGTAAAGTAAGTCCCTTGATTCGTTTCTTTAGTCTTTGTTACTGGTTCTTGAGCATCAAAGCTCTTTCCCTTGTTAAAAAAGCCCTTCCACTTTCCACTTTTTCCATTCACAGACCCATCCATAGTTTTTCTCCTCGCTGGAATCTCAACTGATCTCCGATAAACAGGAGACTGGGGCCTTTGTGGTGCATCCGCTGGCTTTGAGCCAACATGCTGCACCTTCGGTCTCGCTGGAGTGGTCTGAGCTCGTGCCCGTGCTTCCTCTAAGGAGATCAATTTGGTTGGCGGAGAAATGGACAGAGAAGCTATTCTCCGCCCGATGGAAGGAGTGCCGGCGATATCTGTGAAAAGTAGTAAAATTTTGTCAGTGTAAAGCTAGGATAGGAGAAGAAATATTGAATATCCAACGTAACATAATGATATAGTAATGCATACACATTATTTCAAAATGGCCGCCATTTTAGCATTCTTTTGTCTCTTCGCAAATTGGCCTCTTTGGCCTCGCTTTCAAACGTAAAATTCAAAAGAATATTTAACCTCGAACGAGGCTAAAATGGCGGCCTTTTTCGAATAGGGTGAATTGTCCATTAGTTTCCGGGCCTTAAAGGATTGGTACACGAACCACTTTTTGGTGCTGTCAGGGGATACATTGCAACATTCAAACTGGCACGAGACCTAGCTGACCATGCTCAAACAATTCAACTAAACGAAAACAGATAGCTCTCTAAAGAATGCGAAGGAGTTAGAGGGACCCGGGTGGTGGGTAGAGCGGTATTTTTCCCCCGTTTAACAGCATCACTTTTAGCGCTCTTCCCACTAGGCGCCGCAGCTATGCTAGTGCTATTACTGGCACAAGCCATCAAAGAGGACGGTAAAACTTTGTTGCATGCGATGTGCTTTCGCAGCCAGTTCAAGACCTGAGTCATTCCGTGTAAAGTCGAACCGAAAACAATATCAAGACCAATGGCGTAAGCTCCAACGAGTCACGTGAAGCTCAAAACTAGGATATCTGAAGTAGTCATCAGATAGGCATACGTCCGACTACTCTTCGGAAGCAATTCGCTTTTTTCCGAACACACCCGATTAATAACGGAAATAATCTTAAGATTACTTCACAAATGAGAATTTGAAACATATTTGGAGACCCGAAAACAAGCTTATGTCCAATCATAGGTCAATACAAAAACGTGTCACGGTGACTAAGGTGGTAACCTTATCAATAAACTCATCATTAGTTGATACGAATGTTTAGTGTAATAATACGATAAAACGCCTCACCGAGATCAGCGTCAACCTTCTGTTGCAACTCCCGAGACCCAGTCGAGTATCGCGGGTTCGCCACAATCACTGCTGATGCTGCGTGTTGGTCGAAAAATACGTGCACATTCCTTATAAGGTATTCAATGATGACCGCTTGCACGTTGACCTGGAGAAGGGCGATACCACCACTGTCCATAGCCATTGGCCGCAAGAGGTTTGGTGACCATACTATCGCAAGGTTCTTTGCGTGCATGCCGGTTTGAGGCGAAAACGAAGCCACACGTGACAAGTGACGTAAGAGGTACTCAAGGGTCCTGTAGTGAGGGGGAGGAAGTTGCTGTACCACGTGATGCACAGCAATTTGGCGCTCTGATTCGTCAGGGATCTGGATAGCGGCCTGAGAATTTCAAACAAGAGACTGGTTGAGCAAACTTTCAACATTACGTAGAGTGAACTGTAAGTTCGTGTTCTACTGGAATCAGCCATTGGTTATTGTTTGAAGATTTGTCAAATCCATTTTGTTCGAAGCGCGGTAGCTCCTGGGAAGAGTCTTCACAAGAGTTCTCCGCGTGCGTCAACAACAGCTAGAGACTGGTGCGGTCGGCTTTAACAAATCAGCAACTTGAAAGACGACAGAGGTCGCAACGTATGCTGTTTGAACCCATTCACCCCTAAGGCGGAGCCCATTGATGAGTAAAATCGTCTGGGGTTAGACAGTAAGTTATGTTAATAGGACTGAGTGGAGTCCAATTCGGTCTGTAATCATACGAGTAATAACAAAATCGGACGACCACGCAGCGGGAGTCCGATTTGTTTATCATTACAAGTATGATTACAGACCCAATTGGACAAGACGAAGTCCTCTTACCGATTAATCATAAATATTACAATTTCCGAGAAAAGAAGAAGAGCCAAGTTATGAAAGAAAGGGAAAATTTGCATTAAAAGAACGGAAAAAGGAGGCGTAAATTGTCACTGTCGCTCTTGACGAAAGAAAGCCCCAATTTAGGAGTCTGTACAATGTTTCTACGGTGATTGAAACCAAGGTTTTGATTGGTTGACTTAAACTGCAACTTTGAACGTGATTGGTTGATTGAACTGTCCGATAATAACCGAAAAATCAACTTGAAAAACCTGGCCAACCTTACCAACATCACATGGTTTAAAAGGACGGGAATCAGTCCCACAAAGTTCCACATCCTATGAAATATGTAACGTGTAAAGGTACATCTAATTTAACGTCGGTAGTGCCTCCTAGGAAGCCAACGGTGCGCTCATTTTACCCCCCTCTTTCCATCAGTGCTCCGTTTTAAGAGTATTCAAAGCTACTTAAGCTACACTGAAAGGAAAGAAGTCGAAACAAGGATGTCAGATCAGGGGATCGAACGGGACCTCTTGCACCAAGGCTGCGCACTAACCCAATGTGCCACCCTTGGTCCTTAAAAATAAACTTCTGTTAAATCTTAGTTAGCAGTTAACTGAGATTTGAAGACAGAAAAGCATGAATTGGAGGAAGAAATTAGTTAATAAACCTGGTTACACTTACCACAAACTTGTCATAAAGATGATAAGTTAGCAGAGGATTAGGAAGTTCTCTGAAGAAAAAGCATAGAACAACGATTTTGGCTCAGGCATTTACTACTATTACTTGCATGAGGCTGGTTTCCAACAGTAACGTAAGCCAAACCCAAGTTAAGTACTTTGGCCAATCAAAACAAAAGCAGACAATCGAATGAGCCAATCAAAACGCACCGTTTAAATGTGCACCGCAGTTAAGATCGGGAAAAAGCTCTTGCACTTTTTATTGGCGGAAGGTTGACAATCACTCTCCAATCACAGTACTGTCAAACTAAAGTAATGCTTACGGTGAAATTACTTTCAATGGCCACTTTAAAACCCAGATTGCATTCGAACTGTCTCAAAAGACACGAAAAAGTTATGAGGTTAAGTGTGTGACAAAATTAATTGAAAATAGCTCCTTGGTACATTATTTTCAAATACATACATGAATCCAACTTGGAATCAACGCCAGTGTAGGTCATAGATATAATATAGGCACAAGACCAGTATCACGATTTGCAATTGCGAATGTCAACGATCCACTTTAAATCCTATACTGTTTTCATCCGAGTATTGTAACTGACTCATACACTTACTATTTAATTTAGACGGTCATGTAGTAGTAGTCTGTAACTAGAGTTTAAAGGGTGGGCACTTATGATTCAGATGATTACTCGTTCGTTATAAGCGTAACGTTTGAACTGTATCAGGATTTAAAGAGGTACACATGTGACCTTGATAATGCGTTTCAGTTGGTTTCCATCAATTTGCAATCAACTACTACTGAATTTTTACTACTGCTTTTACTACCATCAAGTACTAATAAATTTTGTTTAAGGCAACTGATATACGGCACTAGAAGCAATACAAGAGGGTCTTCTATACACAGAGAAAAAAGGTTAATAAAGTCGAGTGTGCTTTCTAACACTTTCTCGTTTTAAAGAAACAAGATGAAACTCTCCCCTCGTGGTTGACAATCTTTCTTTCACACCTTTCTCCACAATTATTGTCAATCGGTCTCTTAAAAGTCTCTTTCCAGCAGTTTGTTTTCCTTCTTAGCGGGTCATTCTCTAGCTCGCTTCAGCCCTTTTCGAAGCGAGTCCGACTGTGATTCGTTTTGGTGATTACAACTTGAATTTTAAAAGAAAGACGTCGTACTTTTAACTTCATGAAACCTTACCTGAAATACATCTTAAGCAATGAGCTAATGCAGTGGATGTCGCGGAGATAGCAGTCTTTCAGAAGATCTGGTGCTTCTTCCCCGTCAAAAGCAAATCTGGAAATATTGAAATCAATAGACCAATTTCGATATATTAAAATTCAGTCCTAAACAAAAGGCGTCATCTCGAGGCTCTGGGAAATTAACTCATACAAATCCTTAGATTTATTCCCCAGAGCCTCGAGATGATGTCTTTTGTTTAGGACTAAATTTTAATATATCGAAATTGGTCTATTCAATAGCAAAGATCACTTGTCTGGGTTCATTAATTATTTATATAAAACAGAAAAATACTGTATAATTTAATCTCCAGACATCTTTTGACTTCTTTAATTGATTTAGTGGGTGCTTTCCAGTTGCGAAATTGGTGTGAGAAATTTGCTTGCCCGAGCATGAAATCTACTTGTCCCAGAGGGCCGAACGGGGGTTTTGTTGAGCGCTGGACTCGACCTATCACTAGCAATGGCTTAGGTCGTGTTCTAATGGGATCAACCAGGTTGAAGCGGTTGAGGTTTCCCTATAGAACACTTTTCCAACCGGTAACTCCTGGGAATAGTCATTACCAGACTTTTCCGCGTTGACAAGTTGAGGGTAAACAACATGGCTGGAGCCTAAACGCAAGCAGTCGCTGCCCATGCTTTTTCAACATAGCTTGATGCTGGTTGATTTTCCCAAAAGAACACGAAAAACCCCACGCAACCCAACCTAAAACGGTTGATCCCAATATAGAACACGACTGTTGCCGGTGTCGTTCTTGGTATGAGCACTAGACGTTACGGGGTGACCTTACCTGAGCTTTTGAATGTTAGATGACATGCCTGACAAACGATAAATTCCATCCACAATCCCATGGGACTCGATGACTTCAGTACACTTTGTTAAGACCGCAGGAACTGCAAGATAGGACCAATTTCGGCATTGAACTTAAAACGATGAACGAGAGATAGGCGTCTTACTTAAAGCGCGGGCAAGGGAAACGAACTATAAAGAAAAAACTTAAGAGAGTTCTCCTTACCATCTTGGTTGTTGGTTTTTGCCAAATGCTCGCCCAAGTCGCATCCAAATGTTCGTTCCCTGCGGAAAAAAAACGAGTAAGGGTAGAAAAAGAATAAAAGTCTTTTTTTTCCTAATAACGATGAATTAGGTTCTGTGTTTGCCGATGGTGACTCGGGAACACTCGGAAAACATACGAGTGTCCCGAACTGGAGCAACTTCCCATTGACAGTTTCTACGCTTTACCACTGGTAACAGGGACACCAGGATGTATAATTTGTAAAAGCTGGTGTCACAAGTCTGAATCGCAACTGCTTAGTGAAGAGACTATAATGAGGAGAGAAAATTTATTCTGGCTTGAACGGGATTTGAACACAAAGGATAAGTTTACATAATACCGACAACAAAGCGATACCGACATCGATACCGATACCTAGGCGATACCGTTGCAGTGCTTTCAAGACAACTGGACAAGTAGCTCAAATCAAATTGCATCTTTTAGACACAATATAACTAAGCTATTTATAGTTAGGACTTATCTATTAATAGTTAATCGTATTTGCTCTGTTCTGACAAGTCCTTGGACTTACGTCAATGTACACCTATATCTGTATTATGCTTAGGATATATTCAAAGCTAGATGATAATACATCTTTATCGAAATTCATGTCTCAAGAACACGTGGCGTTTAAAACGGTTGATCCCAGCAGAAAAAAGAGCAACTAGGTAGTATCGTTTCATTCAAATGGAACTCACTTTAGGATGCCACTTTGCATAAGTCTTGCCTTGGAGGGGCGAGATGACAAAAACAACCTCAGAAAACTAACGATCTTCCCTCGCTTCTTGGCAACTGTAATGAAAGAAAAACATCCAAAAATTGAGGCCAAAGGACAAAGAAAAAAAATCTAAACGCCGATCGGTTGGTTCAGTTGGTTGAGAATCGGATGACAGTGCGGGATATCACAGCTGATATTACACCTGATATGCTGAAACTTTGCAGGGTTATTAAAGTAAAGGTGCTCTTTCTATTTCTGTTATCAGTTTTTAATTTTAATTTACTTGAATTTTCGGGCGCCATTTTGGAGAACGGTCTATTGCTTGTCTAAATAACAAAGAAAGTCTAACGAAGGGGTTGGTTGGTGCTGCGTCGGTGGAGAGTAAACTAGTTTGTAAAGGTAAAAAAACCCGTTCATTCCCAAGATCGAAACTTTCATTCTCCTAACTAGTACCATAGACTTCTTTGTGAGAATTTGGTGTTATATCAAGACAACACCTGTTGAGCTGATAATTATCTTCATTCTCAGTACCTGTCTGACTGACATTTCACTGTAATTGTGAGGAAAATGTACTTGATGATCACTTCTGTCAATGGGTTAACAACCCAAAGAGAGCGTTAGCCCTTCGTTATAACTATACTGATTCTTTCTTGGATATTTGTCCCTCGATTATTTTAACAATATTGGAACAGCGCGGGCGAGATAAAAAGACTCAAATGAATGATGCGTAACCTCAACGACAACAAGTCACCACCGCTCTGTTTATTTACCTCCGCCGACTCGCCGATTGTATTACCGGCGCCGGAAACTTGGTGTACCGTCAAAAACAGAAATCCACCAATCAATCGGGAACCGACAATCGCAAAACGCAAGGTAAGATTTTCGAATTGCTTTTTTTTCACTTTCCAATTTCGCGGGCCCCACTATCTTGAATAATTGTAAAGTATTACGGTTTCCCCATGGTTCTATTGACAAAGAAGAACCGTCACACGCTACAACTGTAAATTCGAGATAGCAGTTGCTTAAAAAATTGAAAACGGAAATAAGCAATTCTGAAATTTATTTATTTATTTATTTATTTTGGCTACAAACACTCTCTTTGAAAAATATGTAAACAAATTTGAATGTGAACATGGTTTCTTGTGGTTTAGAATTATTGTTTCGTTGGATTGGAGGTTGCCTTAATTAAGGGGAAGGATTTGTATGTGGGTGTTCCCGTGGGATCAAATCCCGTCCTGGCCACAAAGTGGCTGTGCCATCGGAGGTCCCGCCGATACGCTTATTTGAAAGGTTCCAGCTCACAAAAACGATACCGCAAAACGCAATATCCACGAATTGCATCGAGTTTCCTGGCGGGTAAAAGGAGCAGAATGTGCTTCCTTAAAAAAAGGTTAAAAAATCAAACATACCTGGCGTCATATGTGGGGAGGCCGCAGTAACGGGAAGGGGCGTATTACCATCCGTCTTGTCACCTATGACTTCCACGCACTGACTGGGAAAAAATCCAACCTAAATAGATGGCAACGCGGTTAGAATTGATCAGCGAAAAGACAATGATGACGGACAGAACCCATCCGGAGTGTGCCTGGAGGACTTGACGTTGGCAACTTTTCAAACAGGTTTGCTGTAAAAGATTTACCTCTACGCTCTTGAGACTTAAAACAGTTGCAACAGAGTGTTTTCACTCACGTGATCAGTAACCTTGTTTTTCCACCGAAGCAAAAGAAAACGTTTGCATGATAATAGAGCTCAATTCCCAGAGGATTAGTTGGGGACACCAACATGGTCGCCATTCCTTTGTTTTGGGAAACTAACGGGGCCGCCGTGACGTCACGTGAAAACAATACGGTTTTGAAAATAAACGAACGAAATACCCAATCAATGTGCAAAACACTTATGAGAAACACTGCCGGCGTCTGCCGACAAGGCACTGACAAATCTTCAAACGGGCGCCGACAATTCCTCGCTGATGAGAATAGAGTGTTTTCGCTCATGTGACCAGCAGCCATATTTGCATACAAAAACAAAAGGAAGAATTTTCATAACTTAAAACTTTACTTTTGATTCAAGTTGTTCAATTTCATTTGCATTGTCCTCAAGTAATGGTTCAGTGATTTCTCATTCGATTGGCACTTGAAGTTAGATTCATTGCTCTAATTTAGAATTTATTTAGGTGGTCTTTCGAAAACCACATGTCATAAAAACGCTTCCTCCGGTTTAGACAAGAGAATGGAGAGGAACCGCCTCGCTTCAAAATTTTTTGACACTAGTTTCCTATGCACACAGATGGACGACTCAAACTATGCTATTCAAAGAATCTATGCTAAGATCGGTTGTTATGGAATATATGTCAAGGCTGAAAAACTGCAAAGTGTCCGTTCAAAGATAAGTTACTTGTTTTGAACAATTACCGCCTCTTATTTACGTGATTCGCATACTTGAAACTATTTAGATAGTTTTCGAGTCTTGAAATAAGTCGAGCGCAAAACCTGGGCGGTTTATTTGTTTATTTATTTCCTTTTGTGGAAAAACAGATTCAAAACCGAAATATTAGAAGACATAAAAGTGTGGATTTTACTAAAGAGCAAAATTAAAGGATTGGGTTTCTTATAGACTCAAACTGCCGCAAAATTAGTTCAGAAGAAACAATTCTACGGATCGGTTGTTATAAACAGTGTACAGTACACTCAGACTGGAAAGTAGTGTACTTGGCTGATAAACTAGAAACAGAAAAAAATGAATGTTAAAGGGAGCTATATGTCACGCAAAATAGTTTAATTTCAGGACACTCAAAATGCCGAAAAAGTAGAATGAAACATTGCAATAAGCACTTAAAACTGTTGAATAACATGAAGCAAATACAGCAAAAGGAAAGAGAAGCATGGATGGACACAAATGGACAAGATTGAAGCGGATTGCATTTGGGTAATCTTTAAAAAAATTCGGCCCGACGTTTTTCAAGTTTATTACAAATCGCCTGGATAAAGGAGGGTTTTTGCTCAGAATCATCTTGTTTGTGATATAACTATAACTTTATCAGTACAAGAATTCCACATTACCATTTAAGTTTTAAACACGTGAGTAACTAAAGATTTCCCTTAAATACCCTAAAATAACGTCACTGACATAGCCCCTTTAAGGTTAGAATGCTCATCGCAGTTAAACGAGAAACGTCAGCAGTTAACAAGAGCAAAAAGTAAATACCGGCTTGAACAAGACTCTAACACTATCAACTGCATTATAAGTCATCTCGGAGCTGGTCAATTACGAGTTTGTATTCTACCCGTAAGAGGCGATTAGATGAAGAACTGTTTTGTCAGAGAGGGTAAGAGGGTAAATGTGTGGCCATGACATGGAGCGCTGTGTGGCTATGTTGGCTCGTAACAAACCGTTTTCTAATATTTCTGACGTGGAATTCTATATTAATAAACTTGATATTCACCAACTAATAAGTAGCAATGCAAGTAAAGTGGCTAAAGAGGATGGCAAAGAATGTCGTAAACAACCCTGACAAAACAATCCCAATATTTTTAATCTCATAACTCCAAAACCACTTCATAGGAACAAATTCATAAAAAAGCTCAGTCTTCCGACGTAATTTCTGACAGATAATGGGAAAAAGGAAAAGTTAGATAATTTATTTGCAAGTATACCTCATAGCCTTGCTTTCCTCTCCACCACAAGCTTTCATCCACCGGGGTCATATCAATCACTGATATAATACTGCCGACCTGTAAGGCAAAAAATACGATTATTTTTTTGTAATATTAGGGCCGTTTATACGAGAGAAAATAAGCCTCAGCTTACTCTGGCCGCGGCGTACAAAATACGCGAAAGGAACTATTTATACGAGAATAAACTCCCAGGCCAGGATAAGCCGCGGCTTGAGAAAGCCGTGAACGTAGATTTAGTACCATTTATAGGGGGTGTTCGCGTCTTATGTAAGCCGCGGCCGCAGCCATTCTCTCGTATAAACGGCCCTAATCATTGTAATGAGTCAACATCAAAGGAACAAAACTCGTGCCATTTGCTATTCAGAAACGGTGCACAGAAAACCTGATTAGGCCCCGAGATAAACTCTACCGCCGTTAAGTTACAGTTTTTATTTGCATTTTTGTATAAAAATATCACAAAGCACTGCCCGCAGTTATCAAAAGCTAGTCGAGGCGAGCAGACTTACAAATATATTCCAGATAAAAAGACATTTACGAGAGCAAAGATTTAAGTTCATAAATCGAAGGTTACAAATATATAACTCTACGCATTCCCATAAATAATAAGCTGGTTTTGGAATACAATTAGTTCAGTGGAGAACAGATTAACACTATCACCGTTTAACACTGATAAATAATAAAACATTAAAGTCGCTTTCCTTAATAATTTACTCGAAACGTTACTTTTGTTAAATACCACCCTGACTAATGTAAGTTCCTTACTTTACTTTCAAATGAGATTTAAAAGATGGGCGTTATCTCACCAGATAGGACAATCAACCCGAGCTTTAGGTGTCGACAAACCGATGTCTTGTCTCTGATTACACAACTTGGTGAATGAATCGCGATAAATCCTTTCTTTCGCTTTAGTCTCCCAAGTTTCATACCAATAGCACAATGTGCACCAAGCCGAATAAACAGATTCTTACGTCATACAAGTCAGACGCAAACACGCGTAATAATTACGAAAAATTGCGAAAGCGAGCTTCTGATAATTACAGTTTAGGAAAACAAGATACTCTCCCGCTGAGTTCTTCAAAGTAAACCAAGCGTCTTTTGGTTTCAAAAGATTTTTGATTTTGTTGTTTTCCTACGTAGCTATCTTGAATGTTCTAATCGGGATGGCCAAAAGGTAAATTCGATAAAACATAACAAGCGTTAGAGAGATAACGAAGGCCTCCGGGCAAAAGCAAGCTGCATGACTTAAGCGTGGTTTCGGTTTTTGGTGTTTGAGGTAAATTGTCGTCGATTTACGCCAGATTCAGTGTACTGTCGTTTGGGTTACGGGATGAAAGTAAAAAAAAAACAGAAACATGTTATGGTTCCTTTTGCAGGTACCGGAGCAGAGATTACGTGAAACAAAAGAAAGAAAAGCAAGATAACAAGACAAGTCCAAATAAATGCAAATCCCAAGTGACCAAAAATACAATGCTTTCCGGAACATGCAGAAAGACCCCATTTTATGTTGTTATTCAACTCTTGGAAAACATTTCTGCGCAGCGGATGGTTGTGAATTGCGCGTGTGGTATCACTTCGCCTCCTCACCCCTACTATCAGGATGCAATAGTTTAGCGGTGTTGCTTGTTCTACCTTTGCTCCACCCCCCACCAAAGGGTCACATGTGGTAACTGGAATCAGAAACCCATAACGGTTGAAACTTGTAACGCGCGTTCACAGCTTCCGAATATTCAGTGCGAACTGATTGGTTGAATGTTTCAGTGCTAAGTACCATATTTGGAAACCCCCCGCTCTTGTTCCATATATGGTACTTAGCAAATTGAATATTCAGAAGCTTGTTTCCCAGCACAAAAGGGGCCGTTACACGTTTCAACCCTTATGGGTTTCTGCTGTAATCTAGTCCATCGTGATATCAGTTTGGCAGGACCCTAGTCAAGTGGTCACCTCCTATCGTAGGTGGAATGGTGAAAAATCCAGTTATTCGAAGTCCCTTCGAATATCAACAATGAAACTGCAGTTAAAAATTTTCCTTCTGCGAGATTCAACAACAAAATCTGTCCAATCTCAAGGAATAATACAATAATCAAATCCCTTATCACACGTAATCCAGGAACGAAAGTAGGGCAAAATCACCAAAAATCTCTCGGGTCTTCAACAACGAACCACCCAACAACCAACATCGAACATAGTCTTGACTACAACTTTCGGGACAAGCGACTAGTTGGGGTAAAAGGGAGGTTGGGACCGAGAAATTCGGATCGCAGGGCATGCTGGGAGACAAAACAAACCATGGCAGCCAGAGATCGGGTTGAACTCTTTTTTGTATAAGCAACTGAAAGCGTCAAACGTTACTACAAATGTTCCTCAGACTTTTTTATTCGTCAAATTTTCCACAAACCAAAAACCTATAGCAATTTGCTGCCCCCGTTTATCGCCTCATTTTCTATTGATCACCTGACCACCACATTTGTCAGTAACACCTTATTTTGGTCTTTTGCGACCAGCAAT